>NW_028277178.1:9803333-10110000 GCF_051122295.1 Plectrocnemia conspersa | reverse complement strand
CATACACAAAAGATTCTATAACTTGTTCATCTCACTTAAAAACCAAAAACATATTTATATTTAAACATATACATATGTATATAATACTAGCTGTTAAGTTTGAAACTTGAATGTATAGACCCATAACAATACTAACAAATTATGCGAGGTCTTGACTTGTAACATTTTTTCTACCCCTCTCGATATTCATCTTACTATATTAATAAGTTTTCAATAAGACTATGTTTTTGCAAAAAAATATCTTGAATTAAAGTTATTCACCTTACTAAATTACTAAACCTTTGCCTGAGACATAGTTGCTTGTAGTATGTAAAATGTCAAGAGTGGAATCTATTGAGAAACTGAAATCTCCAGCTTTTTTACGTCCATAACATTCTTTACCAATTTTAAAATTTATAGTAATTCAAATTAATTACAAGCATTTTAAACTTTATAGTAAAGCAAAATAGTAGTTGTTTATTATATTTTAATTATTTTATATATTTATACATTTAAGACGTTGTTTACGACGCTGAAAAACAGCGTCATAAACAACTGTATGGTAACCACAGAACAAAGAATATAATAGTATCTAACCAAAGTGTGCATAAAAAAAACGATAAGATATAGAGAGTAAAATATATGGTACCGTGAGAATATCATTAAATCGCTTTACTATAGGAAAGCTACAAAAATATTTTTAACCCTTTGCTGTGCTATTTATAAAAATATACCATTAAATTTCAGTGAATTCCCTTTTTAATTAATTTAAAATAAAAATCTATATATATTTAAAAAGTTATTAGAATATATTTTGCAGTTTTTTTGACTCAAGTGCAATTTACATTGATCAAAAATAATTTATAATAAAGTTAATTAGCTCTACGAACTAATTTTGAGTGTTCTCTAATCGCGTGCACGCTGATACATGTACGTTCATTAAGAAATTTTAGATTTTTGTAGCAACATTGATTAAAAAAAATTGTAGGAAATGTTACGCCTTTATTTTGATTTTTGCGCCTCTCTGGAGCTGGCGCCCCAGGCCTGTGCAGCCTGCCCTGGTTACCTCTGAGCGAATATGAGCTTTTCCCTTATTTTAAAATGAACCTATATACAATCGAGTCCATACCCTACTCCCATATGACATGGATTGTTTTTTCCTTCTTAACAGACAGGCGATCAAAACTGCTCTGAAAAAAATTCAAAACAACTTCGGTCAATCTCTAGAAATAAATTATTAGTTAATTATTATTAAATTAACACAACTTTCAGTTATGTTGATCACCACAACCACCTTTGGAATTTTCGCCTGACTTGGATTAATTTCGCATAGTTTTGCAGTTATGAGGTCGAATGCGCTCCGTGAGTCAGTGGTGTTTGTTGTGGAGACGTTTTGAGGTCTTTGTTCGGAGCTAACTCGGTGATTAAATCATTAAAAACAAAACTAAACAAACTTTCACATGAGTCATTTACTCTCGTGTGTACAACCGGGTTTAGCGTATTCCACGGTTATTTTCGTACTATGCAGCGATCCTGTGGTTTTGAAACGTTTACAAACTTTGAAACTTTTATAAGAAATATACAATAAATGTATATATGAAATGTACACAAACATTTATTTTATTAAAATGTTGTACTTCGCTTTAATTCAAAGTGACCAGATTTCAAAAGCTTTAGTGGTATGTCAAAAAAAACTTTAATATATGCTACTACCATAGTCTCACAAATATGTGTTAAATAAAACTCAATAATAATGGCAACGCCAGAATTTTGCAACTAACTTTTTATCGCTAAAATACATATTAAAGACATATTCAGCCCCGCTACTCGCATTTTTGACGATTAGAATAATGGAAATGGAATGCAATTGAATATCGGAAAGATAGGTCACACAAAATAATGAATCCCTGAAACTCTCTAAAAAGAAATCGTTCTGTATTTTGGGACAATTTTAGAAAGGCATTCTAAAGCTAAATTATCTCAGTTGCTATTGTGTTCGTTAAAAATCGATAAACACGTTTTTATAAATGGAATTTTGTGGGGGAGAAAGTATGGAAGAGAATGAATTTTGCTTCTTTTCCATCAGATAAAGTATTGTATACATTATATTTATTCAAGCTAATGAGTCCAATTATGTTATTCGCGCAGTGAGGATTTTTCTCCTAAAGCGATAATATACTTACAAAAATTAATGTTTATGAAATGTAGAAAATAAGAATGCTTAAATATTATTGGTAAATAAAATTAGCTAACTTTGAACCCAATCAATCATTTATTATCTCTCGTGATTAACTTCATGCGTCAAATATGAATATGCGTGCTTATTATATTCATTAAAATATAGACTTTTACAAAAGCTATAAAATATTCTTAGAACGATTGATCTGTACATACAATATCTGAAAAATGTGAATTCCTTGGAACATATTTTCATGTTAACCATTAAATATTTATCATTATTCTGGGTAGAGTTTACATCATATGTATTAAATAGAATGAAATGTATTCATATTAACATATTCTCATCTAAAAATTACACTAATTTTACTGAGCTTACTAGATAACAACCAGTGGCGTCATTGAAACAGCTGCATATAAATAATAACTATCATGCCATAAAACGCTGGCCATTGATCAATGGTTTATATTACTTTGATGCTCTTCGAGGAAGTTTCAAAAAATTAAAACTACCATAATTAACCTGTGTGTAGTAAAAGCAAAGCATGCTTAAAGCAAATTACTAATTTACAAAACTATAATAAAACTTGCACTCTCATATTATCTCAGATAGCGATTAACATGAATAAATAATAATTTAATAAAACTCAATCCTAATAAAATATTTCCTTAAGAATTGCATCAAATGTTCCATGGTTTATATAATACTAAACTTATCTAAAGCCAAGACTAGAAAATCAATAACCAAACACTTCAATAACTTATAAAGTTATAAAACGAGGACTAATTAAATCGTTTTTTTTATCATCAACTGAGACACTACATTTACTTCTTTTTCTCTTTTTTTCTAATGGCTTTTGCAAATAAAATTGACAAAATAATAAAAAAAAAATAATAGTAATGTCACTAATTAAAGATAAAATATTTTTAATAGTATATCTACAATATATATTTATATATTTACATATATAAAAAAATAAACAATCAGTTTGTATCAATTATTATATTTTATATTGACTTAAATTATACACATACATCATATTCGCACTGTAAAAAATACGTAGACTTACAAAAAAATACTATTTAATTATTGAACACAAATACTATAAAAAAATAAGATATAACCTAGAAGTGTCTTTCATAACTCTCTCTGCGTTATTTTACTTACTGCTAGCGTTAATAAAAATATATTATGATTTATCCTATTATTTATAAGTTGTAAGTTGACAATAGAAAATGTATACAAAATTAACAGCGGTATCTTTCAAATATTGCATTAAATTACAAGAGGAACACCTTTTTAAAAAAGTTTTTGTCCCATACACACTTTCAAAGCATCATTTTTAATGCCAAGGAACTTGATTTGGATTTGCGATCGTGCCGAGTTTGCAGTAACGAATCGATGACGCCGGCAATGATGCGACGGGAATCCCACTCGTCATCTGAAGCTCTCGGTTCGTATTTCCGCCTTCCCCGCGGATAGTAGCGACACAGACCCACTGACGCTGATATTGCACTGTAATTATTAACATCACATTTATAATTATATCAATAGTAATGAACTAAATATCTATAAACCAATAAACTCACTTTTCCATAATCGAACAGTAGCATCGTCGCCTGAAGATGCCAATATTGTACCGGTAACATTCCAACTTACGCGCCACGCTGGGGAATTGTGTAGATCCAAATTTGCAACAATTTCAGAAATATATCTACCTCCGCCTTCCCTGAATCGTTTAATTTTATATAAAGTAACGAAACAATAAATTTATATTTATAATATGATATATAACACTTACGGCAAAGGTTTGAGTGATACAATTCGGACTTGGTTTGAAGCTATAGCTAGCAAATGGTAAGATCGTCCCAGATTTGGTGCAAAGGCGATATCATGCACAGGATCATTAGCTGCTGGCCAAGATCCGGTAGGTTCCATTCGAGTCCAGCGCCTCGCCGTTTCACTATATTCCAGTAAAGTTAAGCGACTGGAATCTTCGCTTCCAGCGGCAAGCATTGGTGGATGAGCTCTGTGAATAACATAGTAGAATGGGTAAGTTATATATGGTGTACAGATATAAAGTTTTTATAGCAAATTTTATACCACCTGCACAATAGACCAGTGGTATAGTTGACGACTAATACCCGAAAGACCTAGGTTCGAAACTTATATGAACCTTTGTATTATTAATTTCTATCGTGTCTGGGAGATCTGAATTATTGATTATTACATAATCATAATTCCGATGATCATTACAGATTTTTCTAAGTTTTCCTAATTTCACAGATGAATATTGTGATGATTAATTCAAATCGAGCTAGGTCGTACGTATTAGATATAATTTTTTTTAAATTAAACGAAAAGATGTAATCATCGATCCAAGTGAATATATTCAAATAATATCAAAACACGCCACAGTATCCAAATTGGTAATAGAAATAACTGCATTGGACTGGAAAAGTGTGTCAAGACGTACTAATAAATACGCAGTCTTGGCGTTTCGGATTAAGAAATACAAAAAGAGTAACTTGAACAAAAACTATAATAAAATTTTGATACGTGGAGAATACACATACAGTAGACAATGAAAACAATTTTCCGCTGACAAAACGTGGAAAGCATTTGAATCAGATAAAACCCATTCGGCTTCCGCAAATTAACAACGTAATGAAAGAAAAAATTGACAGCGTCAAGAAATTATTATCAAAGCATTATGGAGAGAACTGAAAAAGTATTTTAGAATTATAATACACCCATACCTCGCTATACGGCCGCTCTTTATACGGCCTTTCGCTATAACGGCCCTCTTCAATTAAGGCACGTTTTCGATTAACGGCCTAAAATGTTTCGCTATAACGGAAAAAAAACTTTTTTTCGATGTCGATTTTTTAAAAAATTTAAAAATAGATTTAATTTGCATAATTTTAAAATGAAAGGTGAAGCAGCTAGCGCTGATGAGGCCGCATCTAAGGAATATCCCAACATTTTAAAGGGAATTATTGAAAGAGGTGGTTATAAACCTGAACAAGTGTTTAACGTAGACGAAACAGGGCTTTATTGGAAGCGAATGCCTGATTGCACGTACATTTCAAAAACCGAAAAATCTGCGCCTGGTTATAAGGTGTCTAAAGAACGATTAACTTTGCTACTTGGTGCAAATGCCGCGGGTGATTTTAAGCTAAAACCACTTTTAATATATTTGTCCGAAAATCCAAGGCCTCTTAAATGACTAAGTAAAAATCAATTACCCGTCATATGGAGATCCAACAAGAAAGCTTGGATGACTAAAGCTACTTTAGAGGATTGGTTCAAAAATCGCTTTTGCACAACTTAAGCAACAAGGCTTTGCTAATTTTGGATTATGCACCAGGGCATCCTACTAATTTATCCGAACTATCTAAAGATGTCATGATTGAGTACCTACCGAAAAATACAACAGCTCTGATCCAACCAATGGATCAGGGTGCAATAGCCACTTTTAAGGCATATTACCTACGCCAAACTTTCCGACAACTTATAAGGGAAACCGATGGTAAATTTTCAATTAAAACATTTTGGAAAAACTATAACATCAAGGATGCTGTTGACAGCATCAGTGAATCATGGAAGGAATTAAAATTAACAACAATGAACCATGTTTGGAAAAAATATGGCCAGAATGTGTAAAAAGTACTGATGCAGAAGTTAATTGCCTTCCTGAAATTAGGCAAAACATTTTGGATCTAGCACATGATCTCGGCTTTGAAGGTTTGAACGAACGTGATGTGCTTGATCTACTTGAAGCTCATAGGGAACCCCTTTCATATAAGGAACTCATTCAATTGCAAGCAGAACCGGCATTTGATGAAGAGACAGAGCCTGTTGTATTCAAACAGCTAACATCAAAAAAATTGTCAAAAGCTTTTTCCTATTTCGAACAAGGAATAAACATCTTCCTTAAAAACGATCCTGACGTCGAACGTGGCGCTAAAGTTTCTCGAGGAATTAATTCAGCCATTAGCTGTTATTAATCACTGAAGAACGAAAGAGACAAAAAGGCAAGACAAACAACGTTGGACAATTTTTTTAAGCCAGGCCCATCCTTACCAGCGAAAAATGAGAACAACAGTGATCTGTAGGTTACCATTTCTTCATCGTCTTCAGATTAGTCATTTTAAAAAAAATTATGTATGTATTCATACACATATTTTATGTAACATGAAGTTGTTTCATTTTTGTTTATGGATTATTGTTGGTTTTTGGGGTCTGTTATTATTTTATGTACAAATGTATGTACTTGTTATGTATGTATTTTTGATTTAAATGAAATGCATTTTAAATGATAAACCATGTTACATATTTAACAAATTTGGAACCGATCCCATTGAATTTGTATGAATTTGTATTAGAATAATTGATTCGTTATACGGCTTTTCGCTTTGCGGCCAAGTTTCGTGGAACGTATCTAGGCCGTAAAGCGAGGTATGGGTGTACTACAAAAATGTTACTTCAACTGTTATTTTAAACAATACAGAAGATGATACTAATTGAAACGTGAATGCAGGGCCGGCCCTAGGTTATTGTGCGCCCCCGGCAAAAACTAAATTTGCGCCCCCCCCCATATTAATACTTTATTAACTCATTACGTGAGCGCAAAAATAATTCAAATTAAATTAATTTAATATTATATTTGACACCATATTTTTTTGCGATTGTGGGTATTTTAAGAATTTGTAGTTTTATTTTCGTCGCGATTTTTTACGCGTGAAATAATCTAAAGAGTGCACAGTAGTGTATACAAAAAAATAATATCAGATTATATTTTTTAACAATATTGTTTGATAATTTTAAGTAAATATTGCGCCTTTATTTGGTATCACGGCGCCCCACAAGATCTAGCGCCCCAGGCGATCGCCTGTACTGCCTGCCCCTCGGGCCGGCCCTGCGTGAATGAAGATTATATTTTGGAGGAATTTTATTAATATGTTTAATGTAATTAGTTATTTTGTTAGGTAGTATTTCTGTGTATATTTAAATTATATTTAATTCAATCAGATGTTTTGTAGCAACTTTAAATACAATATTTTTGTTTATTTTACATTATGTGTATTACTTTTTTTTCAAATAAATACTTTTATTATTTTGTTTCTCATCTAAATTTCTGACAGTCCTGTTTTCCATAAAATCACGTGTTAAAAAAAACGTTAAATTAGCAAACTAACTTATATCCTTATGATATTTTTCAATTTCGCTTATGCCCTCGCAAGTTTTTTTCAAAACTGATACATCTTTATGGTATAAATCAAAATTGCATAGCTCAGACACAAAAAGCTATTTTTGTCTTAAATGCAAAGAATAAACAATATAATATTTTTACTTTAGATTGTGTTAAGTATTATTAACAGTAATAAATAATTATCTTCGTGGTATTAAAAATAAATAAATGAAAATAGGAAAATCTTGAATATAATATGACACTTATTAGTGTAATGTCATTGATTGTTAACCAGGACTACTAAAGAGAAGTTAATAAGAAGGTAATAATATTATTGAATTTTCATATTTTAGATATATTTATTAATAATTTTATTCTAAAAATATGATTTTTTAATTTTTAATAGGAATTACTTGTTTTCAATTTTACTCGAGAAGTCTATCTACTTAGTACTAAAAAAATTATGAGTGCAGAGGATTAAACTTATAAGACTTATTAATTTCAAAATATAATCGTATGGATAGTGAATTCTCTGAAGCGTATACACCTTTTTATAATTTTTCACTTTGCCAGTTACTATAGCTAGTATAAAATGTACATTGAGCCAATTAAAATTAATAAGGAAGAGATTATAAAAGAAATTCAATTAATCAATTGAGCAGGAAGAAGCGAAAAAATTTCATTTCAAGTGATTGCAGAATTTGTAAACATAGAGGCGAGGAAGGACATTTAAAACCTGTAAGTTTATTCATTTCATTTATGTAACAAAAATAAGTAACTTTTACATGCGGGCCAAATTTTTCTAATTACGCTACTGTTAAAGTTGTAAATATTTGAATATCTTAAAAGCGTTGCTTCACGCCAAGTGACAGCTTTCATATTGTTTACCAAAGATTAACTTCCGATATCTAGAGCATTAAATTTAAAACACAAACCTAGATAAGGAAGGATTCCAAGATATACATGTGAGAGACGTTTTTGTAGGTATTTCATGCTGTAAAGTCCATTGTGCAAGATTCATTACGTCCAAAGCTTCGTATATTCTGAAAGCAAATAGATTTTTAAAACATGTATAATAGGTGAATATGTTATGATTAGATATACCTTATAATTCCATCAGATGCGCACATAGCTATAAGTAATCCCAAAGTTTTAGGTCCGAATTTAATATCAGTAACGGAAGCTCTAGTATCCAATACGAGACTGGTTTTTTTCAACCATTGTTTAGTACCCGGTTCGCCGCTACCATTGATTTCGCCTATCATCAGTAATTAATTAACAAGCATTTCGTAATGTATATGAAATTGTATTACATACATGATTCTTCCCATATAGCGGCACTTCTATCAAACGAACAAGTAGCTAACACTTGACCAAACTCTGGATGGGCCCACGTCACTTTCCAAATGGAGCCGCTGTGAGCCACCCAGCTGGCCGTCGGCTTCCAAACACCGTCAAGGTCTTTATCCCATACCTATGCGCATTAAAACGTTGAGAAATGATGTGATATTAGAGTACATTTCGTAAACACGATTGTAAACAAACGTGTGTTTACTGTGAAAGATTGAGGTTATGTCGCAACCCACGCCCGAAGGTTTGCGTCGCGGTTGATTGAAAATAAGAGCTGACGGTGGATCTACCTTGACCATTTGATCGCTGGAGCAAGTGGCCATGCGTTCTCCGTAGAAGTTGTAGGCCACGTCGTGCACCAGGTCGCGGTGCTCCACGGGCAGGGCCTGCGCTTCCAACATTTTTAATTGCGACGCTAGTCTGCTCCGCGCCTCAAAAACGCTACACGTGAAAACTATGAACTGTCAAAATGCACCAAACGACTATTTTGGACGCTTACCGCCAAACATTATATTCAAACTAAACACTAACGACATTTATTTCGGCCATAAACTATGTTTTAATTTTTACATTAAATTGTAATTATTGAAAATAATTTACCTAATTAATGAAACTGTTATATATTTTAACCCTGCTACGGTAAAAATTTGTTTCAATAAAATTTATTATTTTTTGTGGGGTAATACTGAACAGAATACGCTTAATACCTATAACCAGAAATGGTGATAAAAAATTAAGCATAGACTTAAGTATTATAAATCATTAAAATAATTTAATAATACCTATTTGGTTAATTTTTCTATAATGTGCAATTCTTTATTAACCCTTTAAACGCCAAACTAGTTTATATTATTATTCTCTGTACGCCGCTGCTTTCCACCGTTATTAATTTGATTTAAAACCATGAATTTTTAACAAAATCATATGAAAAAAACGCAAAAATTTATTTTATACTCAATTAATTCGGTTTTAATACCTAAGACAATTAAAAAATAAAATACTAAAAATGTAAAATTCGAAAAATGCATTTTTCGGATATTCCAACCCTAGAAAGGTATGACTTCGCAGCCAGAAAAACGCAGTTGAAAGCTAGTAAGAATTTTATCTAGTTTATATTACATATTGCGAGTTATTATGATGGGCAGATCATTATTCTCCGTGCGGTGCTGGAGAAGCTGGCGGAGGGATGATGTCAGTGAAAGATCCTTAGAGTTCTGTTTGATGTGGCAGCGACAGTATAACGGAGGTTGATCCCTCTCTGCTGTGGTACTCGTATGGTGGACTCCCTCTCAGGATGTGAGCGCTTCTGTCAGTATCTGCCAGTGTCTGCTACCTCTTCATTGAAGACCAGCTTTTAGTATTCAGGGCTGCAAAGCTTGCTACCGAATCACGATTATGCAGCGATCAACCAACCAATAGTTGTATTCGCTTCTTAAAACAACTATATATGTATACGCTAAAATTTTATTCATAATATTTTGCCAAAATAAAATTATAAAATAGTTAGTAAGGACTGCTACAAAAACAGTTGATTTACCATAGCAGCAGCAACAAAACAGATAATAACAGCAACATAAATATTTTTCCCTCAAAAGTTTTTCGTTCATTAAATAAATGTCAAATAATATAACTTCACCTTAAAATATACATTCACCATAATATTTATACATCGCATATAAATAAATAGTGATAAGTTTGTAATTTTACATATTACTACGTATGGAAGAATTGAAATCATATAATTTTACTAGCACATTCCTGATAAATTATATTTTCATTGGTAAAAAATATTTATATCTACAGGTGAAAATGTATTTTGATATGATTTTAGAAAAATGAAATATTTTTAAAAATATTTTAGGGAGAGATTCGAGACTGCATTTTTACACTTTTTGCGGGATAACATGAGAATATTTGGTTAAAAATAAGTAACGTCATTCCAGTTTCTTCCAGGGGGAAAGGCAAATGTTGGCCAATTAGTGGTCGCTTTTTTAATAGTTCGAATTCACTAAAATTCGTAGTTCCTTGAATGACATCTATTTTTCTGGCCAAATTCTTGGAGGGCAAGGCAAATGCTCCACCTGCCTCCGTCCAAATAACGTCCTTGCAAAAAAGTTTCAGCTTTCTTCAATTTTTTAATATCAGCATCCCTTTTATATTTCTTCTTACGGTTCCATGAGCGTTTGTCTTGAGTTTGTGTAAATTACGAAACAGAATCGGACTTGTATAAAAATTTTATATGTACAACATGTGATCAAGCTGAAGATATGGCTATATATTTATTTCATAGATATTTCCAGATTTTCCAAGTTTTGTAATATCTGTAACATCCATCGTAGCTCCTGAATAGACAATAAAATCCAAAACATATCCAGTTTTATAGACACAGATGATAATAATTTTTATTCTAAGTCGACTAGCTTTGGGAGGTATATATTGACGAATGCATTATCTTCCTTTGTATAGTACCAGACTTTCGTCGATGCACAAATTTTGGTTGGAAATAAGTTAATTTTTAATTTTTTTTTCGCAATTTTGGAATTGATCATTATTGTTGAGAAAATGGAGCATACGGAAAATAATTTGAAATCTATTTCTCGACATTGTGTCTGAGTAAACAGTAGAATGAAGCAAGAAATCTTTTGACCAATGTTCTTCTATTTTATTTTTGGAATTCCTCGACATAAGTAAAATGGGTGCAAAAAAAGTGTTGCAATTGTTGTTGTTACATTCGTTGATATTTATGTCTGGCCATTTTTTTATACGCTTTGACAATCAAGTATTTTTAGTTGCATATACATACTGCCGATTTATTTCCTCGACGATTTTTGTAACTAAATCCGGAAAATTGAACGTTTTGAAAAAAATCAACTTCCACATTTGGATTTCCACCAGATACGATTTTGTCAAAATTATGCTTGCGGGGTTCATAATGATCAGTTTCCCATTGAAATACTTCTTGTATTTCATCTTGGCTTTAGATTGAGGCTCATGACACAAGTGGACAGAAATAATATAAAAATGATTCACTTTCACTCTTACTATCATAGTCTGATTCATGTGTGTAAGTTTTCTTCAAATTTTTTTCTGAAATAAATAAATTTATATCAAATACAAAAAAAATCACAATGAGCATGTTATCACATGGAAAACACTATGGAAAGACACGAAAGAAGTATTTTTGTCAAAAAAACAAAATAATTACATCCTGAGACAATTTACAGGAAGAGTTATGGCCTTATTTGGCTAATGCTCATGAAAGGCACATAAAAAATAAACATATGTATTTTTTATGACTGATGGATCATATATAAATTTGACACGCTTCTCTATGTGCAGTCTGCTCACACTTACCGATATTCAGTTATTTTCTTCTCACTTTGACTTACTATGCCAATCGAGTCACATTTACAATAATATTATGGCAGCCCTGATGACATCTGTTCACTGTATTTGAAATAAAACGAGGATGGTTCAACACACTGGTATTCTAAAAATAACATTTTACTCTATAGATCTCTGGCGTTTGTGTGCCCGCACCCATTTGGCGTCTGAACGGTAATAATAATTTGAGATTAAAGCTAGTTCATATTTTGTTCAATCAAAGGGAATAATTTTTGAGAGACTGTCAAGCAAAGCAATACAAGTGGTGTTTCCATTTATATCATATTTATGCAAAAAGGGATTTTCTATAAAATTATATATAGCTAATACAATCGAGTTTACTTTTTATTTATTTCATAAATAAACTTTTCCAATTATTTGTATAACAGCACAGTTTAGGAATTTTATATGGTGAACTATAAATTTACACAAAATTGACTATGTACATATGTATGTATTTACAAATATTGTATATGAAAACAGAAACTTTATTTATTCATCTTTATTATTGTAATAATTAATAAATAACAACTTCATTAACCAAAAAATAATGTTTATGCATAAGTGTATAAGAACAACTTATACATCTGCAGTAGGTTTAGCAATATTAAGCTAGTGAATACAATTATTATAATTTATTCTTACGTATATAACATGTTAATATTGATGCTCATAATAAATATTATTATAACTCACTTTTGCAAAAGTTTAGTTACAAAACAAATAAATTACACATTATATACTTACATAAAACTAATTTTCTAAAGAATTGTAATGTCTACCAAGCTGCATTTGTCAGTTACAATAATATTCACATAAGTATCAATAAATTGTCAATTGAAGAACTTTGTTTTCATTCAATTGTAAAAATATACAAAACTCTGATTATAATCGTCATATAAAAAATATGTTATAAATATATAATTTGATGGATTAATAACACAAAAACCTATTTACAATTTTCAAGTGTTTAGGTGATAGAAGATATATTTTCGATTAATTATTTAAAAAAAATCTTATTTTAATTCCAAATATGCATTTTTAACCCATCAAATTATATTACATCGTAAGGTCACGCATGTTGGTGAATTGCCTAATGCCAAGGAACTTGATTTGGATTGGTAATAGTACCAAGTTTACAATAGCGAATTGTTGCCGGAGTCATGGACGTTGCGGGTACACCGCTTACGGATTGCGATCCGCTGTTCCCGTTACCGCCTTCACCGTGCAGAGTAGCCACGCATACCCATTGACGTTGATATTGCACTGGAGATAATAAAAAATAATTTATTATAACGGTTTATATTTATTGATAATGTCTAATTCAACTTACTTTTCCATAATCGCACAGTGGCATCGTCACCGGACGATGCTAATATTGTACCCGTGACGTTCCAACACACCCTCCAAGCGGGAGCGCTGTGTAAATCTAAATTAGCTACTATTTCCACTGTATATCTACCTCCACCCTCCCTGAATTTTTTACAGAATATTATTAAGTCAATTTAAAATTTTTATATTATATATATATTAATATTATACTCACGGGAGCGGTTTTAGAGAAACAATTCTAACTTGGCTCGAAGCTATTGCTAATAAATGATAGGAGCGGCCTAAGTTTGGCGCAAAAGCAATGTCATGAACGGGATCATTTACTACTGGCCAAGATCCGGTCGGTTCTATTCGAGTCCATCTTCTCGAGGCTTCGCTATATTCTAATAAAGTAACACGACTTCCATCTTCGCTTCCAGCGGCCAACATCGGAGGATGAGCCCTAAAAGTATTCAAAATTTAATTCAAATCTATTACTCAAATCTATTACAAAAACTTACCTTGATAATGAAGGATTCCATGATATACAAGTAAGAGATGCTTTTATCGGTATTTCATGCTGCAAAGTCCATTGAGCAAGGTTCATAACGTCCAAAGCTTCATATATTCTACAATTAATGTATAATATTACATATTAATAACGACAATTATATTAAGAATTAAAGTACCTTATTATGCCGTCTGATGAACAAGTAGCAATGAGAAGTCCCAATGTTTTCGGACCGAATTTAATGTCAGTGACAGAAGTTCTAGAATCTACTAAGCTTATTTTTCTTATCCATTGCTTACTGCTTTTTTCGCCAGCGCCTGTTATGTCACCTTTTAACAAAATACATAAGACACACAATAATGGTTAAATATTTTAAACATTCGCTCAACTTACTCGACTCTTCCCATACGGCGGCAGTCCTGTCAAAGGAGCAAGTGGCCAGAACTTGGCCGAACTCAGGATGAGCCCATGTCACTTTCCAAACAGAGCCACTGTGCGCTTTCCAACTGGCTGTCGGCTTCCAAATTCCGTCGTCGTCTTTGTCCCAGACCTGCACTCGTCAAAAATAACAATCTAAGCATCGTTAGATAGAAAAACACCGGAAAAACTGACCTTGACGAATTGGTCGCTGGAGCAGGTGGCCATCCGCTCCCCATAAAAATCGTACGCCACATCGTGTACCAAATCGCGATGCTCTACCGGCAAAGCCTGCGCCTCAGACATTTGCGCTAATGCCTTCGATTTGACCTTTATGTGTCTGCGTTACTTAATATCGAATGTCAAACTTGACAAGCTGATTTTTGACACATTGCGTCAAACAACCGATCGAAATATAAACACTACAATTAGCGACCATAATTTATTACAAGAAATAATCTTATAAATTATTTAAATCTGAGTTACGTTATTTTACTTTATATAAATTTTCACAAAAGTAAGCAATAATTAAGTTCTTTTTACTTAATAAATATTTACTTGTTCAATATTACCCCCATGACATTTTCGCTCATAAAGTCTCTTTTGAAGATGGCTTCCGTAAGTGATGTCACATGATTTTTCGTGAAATTTTAGTCCCTCCCTTTTATATCACAAAGTGTCACACCATGCCAGATCTTTCCTCTCCTTCTAAGTCACATCACAGAACCAAATGATTTTTATTTACAAAAGCAACAATATAATAAGTAGTATAATATATGTATTTGTGTGAGAGTAATGTTGCTAATTAATTTCTTCTACAAGTTATGTATAATAATAAAAGAATATGTACTCGATATTCATAGGCTTATATTGCAAAGAGAACAATTTATCAATTAATTGTTGCATAAAACAAATTGTTTGTGCATTACTGCTGGACAGATTAGGTACGAGCGAGCATTGGTCAGAACAGTAATCAGTTTATGTTTAACTCTCTACATCGATTTCTTTTCCGAAGATTTACCTTACATGATTGCACAAACAATTAGTAACTTAATGAGGATTCTTATCCATTTATTTTTATTAATCCTTAATGTAATTATTAAATCAACTTATTATGTTGATAGATACTTCTTTCGCAGTATATTTTATTTTATATAGTGAAATGTTGAAAAAGTCTAATAGCAGATAAAAAAAATCATTAATTGTTTATTACTGCCGTTCTTAAGTAAATGTTTTGCTGAGTTTGCAGTTTTATTGGATACTCACGAAATTTCTAATATTATCGTTGATCTCTAAAGTAATTCACTATTTTAAATAATCAACTGCTTTTTATAACAAATGAGATATAGTTTAGTTTTTTTATTTATCTAGATTCTTTACATAAAATTTCTACTAAGATTCCAATAGTTGTGTTTTTCAATCTATACATTTATTATATTTTTTTTATTTTACCAAATATGTCGACAGCATTTTTCTTTCAATAAGAAAACATTTTGAGCAATATTTGCATTAACGCCAATTTGTCAATACAATGGTTCCTTGATTTAAGAGTTTAATTTGTTCCGTGACGAAGCTCATAACTCAAATTATTCGTATGTCAAATCAATTTTCCCCATTGACATAAATTGAAATGCCTATAATTCAGTGAGCAGCGCTGTGGTTGAGACCAGATCAGTTGACTTTTGAGGTCTGACGATGAGCAATTTATTTTCCGATGTAGTGTTTCACTAGATTAGTATATCTGGATCCAAAATTGAGAGTAGCTTAGTTTGTAAATCGGAGGATAAGTTTTTCCTGTTTCAGCGGCAGGAGTGATACGATTTTGTATTAAAAATTCGAACCCTTATATTGACTTTCAATCATATTGCGCAATCACATCGTTGTTCCCACAATTTTGGCTTCTCTGCAGGTCCTGAATTTTATAATAGGTAGTTTAGTGAATGGGTGGTAAAGTATTGGCAATAAGATACAAGTTAATGGCTGAATAAGATTTATTTACGATTTAAATATTACATAGTTAATCAAGTACGAATGGAGACAGTCGACGAGCGCCAACCAGCAGACGTTCTCCTGTCGCGTTACTAAAACGAGTCTGTCCTCTCGGCTGCCTACTCTCAATGTTGCCAGCGTAGCTCCAGAGTGCCCCCCTCCCCCATAGTAGCATAATCTTATTTTTTCGATGGCTAGTTTAATTTAACTCTGAGCTCGTTTGGTTCCCGTGAGACTTCTCCTTTTCGTTACGTATTATTTTTCTCTGAATGAAGAGTCGATTTGTTCTGTCTTGTAAGAACTTCACCGATTTAACATTTCGGCATGTTTATTATTGGTCTCCATAAAATAAATAATCGCGCCTGTCGGAATTTAGTTTTAATAAGTTCGAAGAACGCAGCTCCAATGTATATTCGTTAAACTCCCTAAAGATATTTATTAGTAGCCTAGTGGAATATAACTAAACATAAATTGTTCAACAGGCTAGAATCATAATATTAATATATTATTTAGTATATTTTACTTGCACCCAACAGTACGATATCTAAAGGGTATCATATCATTCATTTTCTGTTGAAGAATAACTAATATAATTACTTGTTTCGTGCTACAAAAGCCACGCTCTTCTTACTAGTGTAAGACTAAAAAAAAATTGCCATTTAATAAAAAAAAGAAACAAGAAAACTATTTGCCTCATATATAAAATCAGTTATTAAATGATGCCTGTTAATAGTGATCAGATCGAGTTTTATCTTACCACTTTTTCTATTTTCCGAAAAAAATGTAATAATCTTCTCAGCCGCTTCGATTCTCTCTATGTCTGTTATTTACTTTTTTGTGTTCTTATTATACTCGGTCGGAGGAAGAAATTGTTAAAACAAACATTCTGTATAAAATAATGTATTTCTTTTAAAATATAATTATGGAATAACGAATAAAACTCTTATCACATATGTATGTATATTAGGTTGTCCAGTTAGTTCTTGCGTTTTTTGTTTATGCTTTATTAGTCACAATGTTTTCCTATTAGTATCATATAGTTTTATAATCTTGTTTTTTTATTTGAAAAACCACTTTTACTTTTTCAGCGTTGTTTATAGTTAGCTGTGTTTTACCCTAAAATTAAAGAGGTGCAGTTTCACAAAAATATTTTTTTAACATCTCTATGATTCTAATTAGGACTGTAATGCTACACCAACTGCTCGGCTTTGTTGCAGAAAGAACAATTTGTTAAATTTTTGCAGTGTTTAATAGCTTTTCTCCAAGAGATCTAACACAGTTATTAGCAAAACAAACTTATACGTTCACTGCAAATAGTGCTCAATCGTCTGAATTTATTGGGAATATTAAGTCCAGAAGTTTGACAAAAGAATCCCTTATAAGCACAGTCAAAACAACATTAACTAACGAATCATCTCATGCGTCTTGAGTTTGCTCCACATGGATCATGTCTTTCTCTAATCACACAGAGCGAAAAAACAGGTAAATGAAAATCAGCAAGCAAAATACATTACCAGCAATATATAACATTTAAAAATGATGAAATAATGAAATAAAGCAGAACTGGCTAGATGGCTCATGGCAAAAGAACAATTTTTATCGACGAAGTATAGAAAAACTACTGGAACGCTGTCAGAAGATAATTTAAAATTAAAAAGATTACTTTAATTGTATATATAATTGTATCAAAAAAATCGCAAAAACAACACAAACTTATTGGACAACCTAATGTAATAAATCAATTTTCAATATTTGTAAATCCGATTTTATATAATTTAAATTACGAATAATCCAGACTTACACTTTCAAGTTTATCTTTAATACAAGTGTACCCCAGGTTACGAGTCTTACAATGAAACGAATCACATATGATATGAACGTCATACATTTCTATCCTGTATGATACGACGCTTCATCAGCAAATAAATTTAAAAATTGATACAGATGTTGAGATAATTCAAAACAATTATCAAATGTAGAATCAATACATAAAGTTAACATTCTACAGATAACTGATGATGCAAAATCCGATCAAACACCCATCATCGGAAATTATAGGGCTTACATAAATTTGGAAAAAGATAAATATTTTAATTATTATAAAAAGTTAAGAAAATTGAACCGAGAAACGCCATGTTATAAAACGATGAAAAGAAGCAGGCGGCTGTTCAGTTAGTTATTTACAGACTACATATTTTAAATCGCCTTCATAATAAGAAATGTGATTGTCTTACTTCTATAATTATGTAATTATGAAGACATAAATTTAAAGAAAATGAATATGGGAAACGGCAATTCACAATAAGGCTACTATTTGATAGAACACATTTAGTACGTAGCCTGGGGTACCAAGGGCTCGAGAAGATGGCTCGCGTGAGCCTTTTGAAAAACATTCCATATCTAACAAACACTTGAAAATCTAGGATATTATCGACCGGTTTATATTCTAAGCAACGAAATATCATTGTTTTTGATAACAGCAAATAGAAGTTAATTAACGTCATAAAGTTCGAGAACCTTAATAAATTCTGGAACTTGTTACTGCATTAGGGGCATTAAATATTATTTTAAATAATTTTATTTTCGTGGAGCATGAACCGATTAATATTTTCAGTCTCGTTAAATATAATAAACATTATGATGCAGCCATGGAATTATAATAAATAAATGATATTGGGAATCGAGTGCATTCCAGATATATATATATATATATATATATTACAACCAGAATTGAAAATATTGTAAAGCTAATTTAAACAACCATTACAAAGCATTAATGAGGCAAATACAGCAATTTTTATTATAATTGAAGAAAGCTTCAACATTTACTACAAAGGTGATTCTTTACATCATACAATAAAATCTGCCATAGAACAAGTATCGATTTACGTTAATATAATTAGTTTCAACGATGGCAGAAAATATAATTAAGAAGTTAATAGACATGGATATAATAAAAATTATTTACAATAAAAAAATAATCTAAAGGTATCACAATATTATTGCATGACATTGTTCGAAATGCCAGTCGTAATCGGTTTTAGACGATTCAATAAAAGAAACATTAAATTTTTTTTACATAAATACTTAGCACATAGAAAATAAAAAACCTAACAAAAACTTTTTGACTAGTGTTTTCATTACTTAAAGACAAAGGAGATGGAGAGAGTAGGATATCGATTGTTTCAACTATTTTAGTTGATTTATTAGTGACAACTTCAGCTAAAGAACCAAATAAATACATTACAGTAAATATGCAGTTCCAAATTTTTGAAATGCACAAATTTGTGCACACAATATTCAACGTGTGAAATTTCACCAGTTTAGCAAAAACCTAGGCGAATCGAAAACCATAGTAAGATGGAAATAATTAAAATTAGTCACACATTTGGACCTCTCCGGAGAGCTACTGCCGCATGGTATTATTCTATATTTCCCGATTAGCATCATACAAGGAATGGCAAAAGTATTGAAATATGACTGACGATCGGAGTCATGGAAATTAATTGATATACATAAGGCTAATAATTTAATTAAACGATCAATAAAGATGCTCACATATCGACATGGTACACAGTAGCAATATTACAAGCTTTTTGCTTTAAATGTAACTAAACACTCCTCTGTATTATACTGCGAACAGTACAGCAGTACATCAAGGGTACGATTTTGTAACGCAGCTCGCACAGTTGCCGTAGTCAAGAATACGATAGGCTCATAATTTTTGGATCAGAAGTTATATTAAACTAGTAATTATACTAATTATTTCCCCCCTGAAGAGTATGTCGTCAGTCACGGGAACGATAGAAATGCATAAAAAAGATTCCGGTAACTATGAGAAACATGTTAAATTCTTTTAAATAAGTAAAAATATTCCATACGTACAATATATGGCGAAAAATTTAAAACTAGTACTTTGGATGACAGTCCACTATTGATGTAAATAATAATAGTAAGCTTTAATTATTTTTTCACGACTGAAGAGTGAAATTTTCAATAGATCGATGTGAACATTTATTATATAATTTTAAATGGCTTAAAAGATAAAAAGCACAGTTGCAGTTCTAGTTTTATGAATTAATTAGTTAGAAAAATAAGTAGTCTCACTATAGAATGGCAACGGATCATTTAAATGATCATTGTATTAAATAATTGTAACATAAAACGAATAACATCTTATGAATAACTCGGCAATGAGTCCTTTTATCTCACATGCACAAAGAATTCGTTTTATGGAACAAATTATTTATTTTAATGCACATATCCCAAAATAATTCTCTGTTTTCGATCCTTTTAACGGTAAATACTGGCTGAATAAAATATTTTCAGATAATGAAAATAATACACAGCGGTGTGTATTATTTTTATCATCCAACGATCTATCGAAATGCATCTCATCGCACTTGTTCATCGACGACATCGGTAAGTCGGCCGATCAAGAAAACACATGTTTATACAATATGTATATTTGACTCTTCTCTTACAGTCTTCTCTCGATACTTACCGCGCTGCGAATTATTTATATAAAAAACATTGCACCACTGACTCGGGTCGAACCGGAACAACTCACTGAGCGGAACCGTACTAAACTGCACATAATACTTAACCCACTTATTATCGAAACACAGCGTATAACAACCGCACTAAACGAGAACTAAAGGCACAACCACATATACTCACCGGTGTCGAGCGCCGCCGCGCGTGGAACTATTTTTTAGTAAGAATCAAAACTGAACGAACAAATAAACAAACAAACAGACGCGATCATTTATTTCACTCGCACTCGTGGAGCACAGCGAAAACGTTATATAAAAAATACATAAAACTACATAGCGAACAAAACATTGACGGATCGGACACTGCACTGAAACGCGGAGAGGCGCCTAGGTGGCGCCCCCTCTCACCACCACCACGACTAGGTGGTCGTCCTTGAGGCTCTCCTCGGCGAGGTTGTGGCACGTTCGCTTGAGAAGCTCGGCGGAGAAGTCGCACGGGGGGAAGGAGTAGAGGACCCCGGTGGCCTCGGTCTCCTTGTTGAGGAGAGATATGACGCCGGCGGCTTCTTTCTGTTTGAGATAGGAGACGAGGTTGCGCAACGGACGCGTCTGTACGCCGGCTTCCTCGCCGCCGACGGAGGCCGCCGAGCCGGCTAGGCCGAGGAAGATGGCGTGGGAGCTGCAGGTGGCGATACGCTTTTGCACGTCGTCGAGCTTGGGCCGGTCGAGCCGGAGGCGCTGCGTGATGCGCAGGCGTCGCTTGCCGTCCTCGTCTTTCATGAGGCCCTCGACGATGTCGCCATCGCCGTCGGTGAGGTGTAGTTTGGCCGGGAAGAGCGAGTTTTTAAGGACGAGCGCGCCGCTCCAAGAAGCGTCGGCTTTGCGCGCTACCTCGGGGAGGGTTCTGGCGGCGGCCAGGGCTCCAGCCGAGGCCACCCCGCGAGGGGAGGCGTCGGAGTCGGAGTCCGCGGAGCCGGCTCCGCGCGGAGAACGAGACGAGTCGCGCCGCCATTCGTCGTCGGTTGGGTCGGGCGGCGGACGGCCGCGCCCTCTGCCCCTGCAGCCGCCGCGGCCCCTCGCCGCGTAGCCCTCGTCCCAAGCGGCGTCATAAGGCTCGCGCCCCGGCTCTGCGTCCGGTTCGGCCGTCGGAGGGTACGGCTTGGGGCGGTAGGCCTGGCCGGGGCCGGCGTCGGCGAAGTCCACGCGCAGTCTGCGCTCGGCGCCGCCCAAAGGGAATCCGCGCATCTCCTTGACGGCCGCCTGCGCGGCGTCGATCGAGTCGTAAGAGATGTAGCCGCTCGAGTCGCCCTTGGAGTACTCGATCTTCTTGATGGCGCCGAAGCGGTCAAACTCGCGCTCCAACTGTGGCACTGACGTCCAGGGCCCGAGGCCTCCCACCCAGATGCGCGTCGTCGGCGTGGCCTTGCCGTAGCCGATCTTGCACTGGAATTTGCCGATGTACTGACCCGAGAGCTCAACCTTAGCGCGGTGGGCCATGTCGAGCGTCTGGTAGCGCACGAAGGCGAAGGCGTTGCCGGTGCCCGGTGGCGGACGCTTGATGTCCACGTCCTCGACGGAGCCATAGCGGCCGAAGATGCGGCGCAACTCCTCGTCAGAGATGTTGATCTCGAGGTTGCCGGCGAAGAGCGTGCGCGTGGCGAGCGGGTCGTCCTCGGGCTGCACGTGATGCAGGTAGTTGGGAAACTTGTCCTTCTTGCTCTCGGGCTTGTCGAAGGGTGGGTGGTGCGGTCGCGGAGCATAGGGGCGCGGCGGGTAGTGCGCGTGCGGATGGGGGTGCGGCGGTGGGTGATGCAGCGGCGCGCGGTGCGGCGGCGGGTGGGCATGCGGATGGGCGTGCGGGTGGGCGTGCGGCGGCGGGTAGTCGTGCGGCGGGGGGCGCGGCTCGCGCGGCGCCGGATACGGCCGCTCGTGCTCGGCGGCCGGGCGGCGGCGCTCGGGCGCCGGCGACCACGAGTAGTACGGCCTCTCGTCGTAGGGCTGCGGCGTGGGACTGCGGCGCGCGCGATACTCGGCGCGCGCCGGCTCGTACACCGGCTCTACGAGCGCCGCCTTGTCGTACACGGCCACGCGCGGCTTACCCCGTTTGGCATCGCGCGCGTCCTCCGAGCTGCGGAAGCACACGAAGGCCACTCGCTCGTCCGGCTCGTGCGAAACCTTCACGCTGAACTCGCCGTACTTCTTGAACTCGCGGTAAAGCGCGTCCTTGACCGCGTCGTCCGACGCCTTCGGGTGCAGCGCGCTGACGCATAGCACTTTGTAACCGTAGTGGCGCTCCGCCTCGCGCAAGTCCCTCGCCCTCATGTACTCGTCGCGGTGGGGCGAAACGTAGCGGCGCGGCGAGGGCGAGCGCGCCCTGCGCCGCAACCTCTCGGCCGACAGCCGGTCGCGCTCCCTCTCCCGCTCGCGCTCGTCCGAGCTGTCATCGTAGCGGGGCGCTCCGCTCCGACCCCGTTTGGCCCGCGCCAGGCTGTCCCTCGACGAGCTGCGCTTCATGTTGCGGATCTTGACGGTGATGCGGTCCCTGTCGGCGCGCGGAATCCCCAGCATGGGGGCGCGGAGACGGCGCCGGGCCCGAGGTCGACGGCTCGTCGCGGTGACGCTTCCGGCGACGCGTCGCCGGCGATCGATTCAAGCGCGTTCGCGAACGTCCGACGTTTCGCGAAGCGGCCGTTCGCGATTACAACAAACATACAATACTCAAAAATATAATAAACAATAATAATAAAAACGTCAACTTTACTTACGATTCCGATAAGAATATATTTTTTGCCTCTGATCCGAATTATATTCTCAATAATATCCCTATTTATTTTCATAATTTTATTATAATAATACATAAAAATACATCCAAAAAATTACCAATTCTAGTTTATAATAGAAAGAAAATATTATAAATTTACATACATACAGGCTTTGGCATAATAATGGCGCACCTCAATATAATCAAATGTGTTATATCTTGAAAAAATGTGAAAATATAAATAAAAAACCGATAGAGGTTATCATGAGCTTATTTTTAATACTTAATAGGCTCACCCTTAGCTTTAATTACAAGCTGCAACCCTTTTTGTTATACTGTCAACTGACGCCTTGCAACTGTACGGAAACAATTTTCTCTATTCCGTCTGCAATTTTTCTCAAAGACAAATCTTAAATTTTCAATTGTGCTGGGTAACTTTTCCTTATAAGTTTGCTTATATATATATATACTCTATAGGATTTAATTCGCGTCAAACTTTTTGACGCAAACCAACCCCTGCTTTTTCGCAAAATATGGCACGGAGTGTTGTCTTGTTAGAATCGAATGGTAACGTAATCTTGGAAGTATTTCCCTATATGAAATCATTAAAGTGGACTACAACATTAAAATATAAATATCACTATTCACACTAGCTCCGCAAATGTACACACAGTAATTATGTAAGAATAATCTAACGATGGGTCTAATAATATCATAATATTTTCTAACTTATATATAAATACTAAAACATTATTCTCCAACATTTCTTGAATATCCTACCATTCAATCATACTTCTGCAACTATTAAACCATTTTGTATTTAGGACTACTCAATTTGTCCTATTTTGTAATTTTTGCAACATCGCCTTATCCAATTTATTAAGCATACATAATATTGTAGCACAATAATTACTGCAGGGCAATATAATACTATTGTATATAATTTTATTTGTATTTATACCTAACATTTTTTTCATTCTAAATAATATACCTATTTTTCTACTTTTTTTTATTATGTAATTTCAATGCTCCATATATAAGTTTTTATCTACAATTATTTTTGAATATTTTATATTATTTTGGCGACGGATGGCAATTAGACACAGATTGAGCCGCTGCAGTGGTATTTTATTGAGAATTAAAGTTGTTTACGTGGTTATTTATACAATTACGGGGCACGGGGAACGCGCCGAGGGTTGTCAGTAGAGAGAAAAAACCGTCAAACCAGTGTTACCAAAGTGCCGCCAAGTTTTGGCCATAATGAAAATCTATATTTAAATATAAATAGGCCCCAACATTATCAACTATTTCTGTAATGGAGTAATTTATAATTATTTTTTTATTATTATCTAACATATCGTTACAGTCAGTAAATATATATTTAGTTTAAGTACATTATTTTTTAACAATATTTCTATTATATTTAACAATATTATTTTACTATAACAACAGCAAAATAGACAGATACAAACATACGATTGCCCAATGTGAAGAAACACAAGTATTTTTTTTTTTATTTAAAAGCAAATAATTAAAAAAAAGCAAGTGTATATTGGAGTCCAAATATATATCCTCTTTCAAGATATGTAACGGTTGTAAAAAATATGTCTTTAGTTATCTCTTGGTTTTAACAATTTGCTCAATAAAAAAACTGTAACTTAACTGTAACGTGTTTAAAATCGTAATAACTAGTTATTATTCATCAACCTACATTGATGGTCGATATATTTTTAATTGGTATCTAATTATTATATTGAACAAAAAATACCAACTTGAAGTGAGTACTTAAATCAACGCGTTCGTCCATTTTATATATTATCGAATCGATTAGTTTGCCAAAACTATTTATATATCAAAATGTGCGATTCTGCATTGATTTTATTTTTGGTTGCAATTTCTTCAGCTAAATATAAAAATATCTTATTTTTATACAACCGATTTAATGAAAAATCTACAGCTATTAGAATACAATTCAAAAAAACTGAAACTCAAAACTCGAGTTCTATGATATTTTTATAAAAAATTGTTGAAAATAAAATAATTGTATATTTTAAATAAGGTGAAATTGAATATTTACAATTAGTTTTTTAATTAAAATGTAAGTACACGAATCTACAACCTGACGCGACATCGGAACGCGGCCGCTAGAAGAAGAAGAAGAAGAAGAAGCGGCCGTCAAATAATCAAACCGCTGGTCATCGCCGGCGAGAATCGTACGCAAAGTTGAATTCCGACTTGTGACCGACGAGATGAGCCGCTTCAGACCGTACGCGGACAACGGGGGCTCCGTGGTGGCCATAGCGGGCGATGACTTCGCCGTGATCGGCGCCGACAGCCGTCTCAGCCAGGGCTACAGCGTGCTGACCAGAGGCTGCGACCGGCTCGCGCAGCTGGCCCCCTCGGCCGTGCTGGGCTGCGCCGGCTGCTGGTGTGATGCCCTCACGTTGAAGCGCGTGATCAGCGCTCGTCTTCAGATGTATTTGTACGATCACCGTCGGCCAATGTCCACCCCGGCTCTGGCGCAGATGCTCTCCGTGGAGCTGTACCACAAGCGCTTCTTCCCGTACTACATATCGAACGTGCTCGCTGGTCTGGACACCGAGGGCAAGGGCTGCGTCTACAGCTACGACCCCATTGGCAACTACGACCGATCCAACTGCCAAGCCGGAGGATCGGCCGGACCGCTGCTTCAGCCGCTGCTCGACAATCAGATCGACCGCAAGAACATTTCGGAGGAGACGAAGCCTCCGCTGACTCTCGAGAGGGCACTTCAGATCTTGAAAGACGTCTTCGTGTCGGCTGCCGAGAGAGACATTTACACTGGCGACAATATATACATTAAAATAATCACCAAGGACGATATACGCGATGAGGTCGTATCCTTAAGAAAGGACTAAAAGTATTGTCATTTCCATCTAAAATGTTAGCGAAGGGTATGCTGCTTTTTTAATTCGTTTAATAATTCAATAAATATTTTATATAAATAATTTATCTTCGTTTTAATTCGCTCTTTTAATCCCGCTTTTAGACTGCCAGCTTATAAAAAATATATTTGTCACAGTTGACTACTACGATGATGTTGCACTTTTTCAATGTATGTTCAATCTATTAAAAGTCACTACTGGCACATCTTTATTTGGAGAAAAAGTTTACAAAGTTGAATGTCGTCTTACTGATTATAAACACTAATTTTATCAGGGCTGTGGAGTCGTTAAAAAAAAACACGATTCCGATATTTACCATCAACACGACTCCACTCCGACTCCGACAAAAAAGTTTAATTTTATCAGGTATTTTTGGTGTTTTTCTACACGTTTAATATTCATACGCTATACACATTCATTATTACGCAATTAAAATTTCATAATTTAAAAAAATGCATTTTATAGAAAAAATGGTCGGAGTCGCTCATTTTTCACGACTTCGACTCCAACTCCGGCCAAAACACCACGACTCCGACTCCACAGCCCTGAATTTTACTAATCTGATTTGAATGATTATGAAAGATATTCAGATTAAGCCTTTAGCTGTGTAATTGTTTCTAATATCATAGTTTATCAAAAATTATAAATATACATACATACATATTAGGCGAACTGAAAAGAAATAATGTTTTAAAAATGCATCTGCTTGAAATTAGCGTTTCACTGGTCAAATTACTTTACTGGTATTATTTTGTAACGATGCTGTCGATATAAAAAGACATATTTTTCCACATAAGGACAATTTCAAAGCCAAATATCAAAGAAACGCATTTTCAAGAGCTAAAGGAGAACCCAAGGCTAAAAAAATAATCTGAAGGTAAAAAACAAGTACCTCTCGACTGACAATGACTAAAAGTAATATATTATGAAGTGTTAAACCAATCACAGCAAAGGAGTATTATCCCTAATTAACAAACCCTCCATATTGAAGTTTAGTTATATCATATAACTTACATGTCTAATAAATTTTGGTTTGAAGCCCATGCATCTAACACTCGCTTTCAGCTTTACGGCATTAAATAGTTCGCTAATGAAAAGTGTAAGCAAAGGTTGCCTACAAGTAATACTATCATGTTATTTGTTTTATATTAATTAATTTTCATATTTTTTCCAAAATTATTATACAATGTTTTTGTAATTTATGACAATTAATTGCCTTTAGACAAAAAAAGCGACTTTCGTTAAAAGTTCGTTGCAATGACTCCTCACAATTTGTTACAAAAGATAACATATAAAAGACACAGTGAGCTATCTCTTAATTTGTAATTTGTAACCCCTTTAAAATGTCGATTGAATTCAGTGAAATTCGAATATGTTTGCTTAATAAGGTTAAATTTGGATCAAATGCTTGAGATGCAAATCGTATAATATATTGAAAGAACTAACTGCACAATAATAATTTAAAAAATGACTCCTCACAATTTGTTACAAAAGATAACATATAAAAGACACAGTGAGCTATCTCTTAATTTGTAATTTGTAACCCCTTTAAAATGTCGATTGAATTCAGTGAAATTCGAACATGTTTGCTTAATATGGTTAAATTTGGATCAAATGCTTGAGATGCAAATCGTATAATATATTGAAAGAACTAACTGTACAATAATAATTTAAAAAAATCCTCCGATAACAATGAATAAGAATTGCGAATTGCTGTTAGTAAAAGTAACGTATCAAGAAATCTAAAACAAATTGCTTCCATTTACAGAGTGACCAAATTTTGAAAGTATCAAAGGAGGACAATAAAAATAAAATGGTCATTTAGGAAATTTCTGTTCGAGGAGAAAAAATTACTACGGAAGCTGAAAAAAGGTCATCACGGATATTTTTGTTCGAGGAGGACAAAATGAGGACGTCTGGTCACCTTAACCTACATAAATTTGAAAATCATGATGAATAGGTCCTGCATATGCTAACAAATAAGAACAAGCTTCAAATAGTAACATTTTTTCCCTTATATCACGTCTCAAAAACACCATTTTTTGATTGCATGCTTACTGTTACGGATAACAAATTGATCTTTTATTGTAATAACAAGTTAACCAGTACTCGGTTGTCATCAAATGATATCACACACTTCAAAGACAATAATCACCACAAGATCATGATTTATATATTATGAACTGCAGCGAGAATTGTCCACTACGAGTTTCTTGAGTCCAAACAATTACGGCTGAGGTAAAACTGTAAAGGGTGCTTTACTACATATTCTCTTTACGTTTTTTTTCCAATTGACTATTATCCTTTTTGCATTGGATAATCATACAAGAAATAAATCATTTTTAAAAGCAAAATTAAAAATGAAGGTTCTTTACCTCTAAAGATACAACGTTTTATAAACACTTATCTCGTCGGGAAAGAGTCATAGAATACAAAGTATTTTAATAATAATAAAAAAATTGCTGAAAACTTCTATCCTTATTTGATTTTTAATATACAAAATCTCACGAACGTTTTTATCCGATATCAAAAATTTACTTATTAATTAAATTAATTAACTTTCATGCGCCCATGCCATACCACTTTGTCAGAGAATTTCAAAAAGAGATATGAGTGAGTTACAATTCTTTTCGACATAACAAGTATATTTATACTTAATTAAATAATTTTAATATAAACTAACTTTAGTTTAAATAATATTTATAGCGATGGCCATAAGATATAATGATTCCGATGAATCGGATCTCCAATTTGAAGATATAGAATTTCTTTCGGATAACGAAGACGTGATTGAAATGTTGGAATCAGATGAAGATTATTGCAATTACGAAGTAAGTCTTTTTCACATTTACATTTAAAATTATTATTTATTATATTATAAATTAATTAAATTATTTTTATCGAATATGTCAGATTCATCAGAATGTAATAAAAACACGAAACATCCTTATAATGTAAGTATAATATCAAATTTTTTTTATGATAAAAAAATACGACAAATATATATATATTATTTTTCAGAAACTTTTTATATATCGAAGTTGGGGAATGTTTGGAACTCACGTCCTCTATCTTCGCCTTCAGATGATTCTTACTATGTGCATGAACCTTTTTTAATAGATGGGAGAAAGAACTGTACAGTAGTATGTTTAGTTTTGTTGATACCGTGTGCTTGGCGTCTTATATTTCAAAAAAAATACAGTTCTGTTGCTCAGTACAAAAGTTTTAAACACCGATATTGAAGGCAGCAAAAACAAACAATCACCGGTAATTAAAATGTATACCAGAACAAAAGGCGGGGTTAATCTAGGAGGCAAAATGACTCGTGAACTTTCTTGCGTACGAGCAACAATGCGGTGACCATTCATAATGATTATGGAGCTCATTGATATTATGGCTTTCAATGCTTATAAGATATGAATCCATAAATATTCTGAGAGGCAATTCAACGGTATTCTTATCCGTGGATATAGTAAAAAAATGTAATTGAACGACAGGAGAACGTTTATTTACATAAACCGCAAAAGTCAGCGATAGAATTATTCGTGAAAACTTTTGCCCCCAAAGATTTTCCTAGATCGTATTCGCCCATTAGTACTCGTAATATTGGACGAAGACGTACGTGTAACTTTTGTTCTGGTAATAAAATACGCGTGTATCGTGTTTTGTATGATACAGCGCTCTGTGTCAAATGCATAAAGTAATAAAATGCCCGGATTGCTAGGCATTTAGATTTTTTTTTATTTTTGTATGTTATATGTTTTATTTTAAGTAAATTAGGCTTAAATTTTATAGATATGTTTTTTATCATTTATTTTTTATTATTATTATTTGTGCTTGATGTCATCGGGTCTGAGTTAGAAACGCGTTTGTGTGCGTGCATAAACAATGACAAAAAGGCATAACGTGATAATAAAAATAAATAAAATATATAAAAATATTTCGGTTTCTTGACAGTTGATAAATTGTATAGACTGATAATAATAAATTGTTGGATTAGCACAACTTTTTCTTTATTATTATTTTTAATGTAATGCTTTGTAATTGCTGTTTTAAGGCCAAATATCTGACAGTTGGCAATATACTGTCATTCTGACCGGTGTAGGCGTATATATCGCACGATCATGCCGTTATCAGTCGCTGACCCCACCTCTTTTTCAACACCAGGTAAATTAAACATTTAATGACATAAATAACAATAATGAATTACTTTCATACCAGTTTTTACACAAAATTTTAAAATAATATTTTCTTATATTTTGAACAATTTTAGATCAGCATGTCGTTGAACACATCCACCTAAAGTGGGATGTAGATTTTTCGAAAAAAATCATAAAAGGAAAAGTGCAGTTAAAAGTTAAAAAGATTGAAACATCTAACAATAAACTGGTATATAAACTTATTTTTTGCCAGTCGTCATTATTCATATTTTACAATATAAAAAATAAATATTATTTGCAGCTTCTCGATGTCAGCTCATTAAACATTTTCAATATTTCAACCATAAATGGCGAACCATTGACCTTCAACGTTGACGAAGATACTAAAAATATCGGCTCTAAATTAACGATCGATTTACCAGATAACTCAAGCGATTGGTAAACAGCAATTTATCAGATTTTTAGTTATCTTTCTTTTTATTTAATTTGATTTTCATTGATAACACGTTATGTGATTTATCACATTGTTGCGTTTTTATACATATTTATTTTTGCTACATGAGTTTATTTTTTTCATTATGTATTTTATGATAATTCCTTACTTACTATTCCACTTCATACACTTTATTGCACAGTAACATATTGTTATTAAGGCAAGATTTTATTGTTATTTTTTTATTACTTATTAAATCTTCCGGTGTAACCTAACAGGAGTAAGCCCAATGGGGTAAATTTGTACCAACTTAGTAAGTTAATCAAATATAATGAATACTTACAAGTAATTATTAACCATCAGGCTGAAAGTCTGAGAATCAGTGACATCTATATTAATTATTATAAATTATTATGTGTAATATAATTTATAATCAATGGATGTCACTGCAGCTGGGGTCGGTTTTTTTTATTAATAATACATTTTTTTATAAATTAAAATTCAATTGCTGCTGCCGAGGGTCGAACTCGCAGGCTCATAGTTACTAGTCTGAGACTTTACAGACTACTCTATTCCGTACTTATTGTATACCAACTTTTTAATAATATGATCTATATAAAATGATATTCAAATCTATCAACAAAAAACAAGTTATAATCCTTGATTTATATTTTCACGTCCTTTACAAATATATATATTTAACATCAGTTTAATCACTTGCAATGTTACTCAAAATTTCAATCACATTATATTATACTCTATTTGCATTAACACAGTCAGTTCGAGAGCTATCCACTTCATTATCTTATATATAATTGTTATTCATAATTGAGAAAGATGGCTAGTTTGGGTTTACTATTAGGGCTAAAGCACATAATACGGACATACATTCAATATACTTATTATTACTCCTGTTTATATTTTGAACTTGTAGAAATTAAAATCATAACTATATTTTTTATATTTATCAATCAATCGGAGTAATGATAAGTACACCGAGCGCATATCCGTATCATGTGCTTTAGAGCTAATAGTAGCGGCGTAAACCCAAACTTGCCATCTCTTTCTCAATTATGAATAATGATAAAATGGATAGTTCTCGAACTGACCGTGTTAACGCAAATAGAGTATAGGGTTTTATCTGCAAATATTTGTAATAATAAGTTTTTATTATCCACTCTAAGACTTGACCCAATATTCCCATTATTACTAATTTATTACTTAAAATTTAACAAAAACAACTTTTTCCGTTCAATTTACTTGGTTCACATGCATTTTTAAGGATTTATAAAATAAATTAGCATTTCTCTCCTGTGATCAATAGCAGCTTTCTATGTGTTATCCTTTTTTTAGTTTGGATATTGTTATACAATATGAATCAACCCCAGGAGCTAGTGGCTTACAATGGTTGGAACCACTGCAAACATCGGGCAAAGAGGATCCTTACATGTTTTCTCAGTTTCAGGTGTGTTATCGAGAAAGTGGTGAAACAAAGAATTTTCGATTTAATTTAGTTACTTATATCTTGCTTAAAATCTATAAGAGAGGATATGGAGGTATTTTTATGTTTTTATGTTAGTTATGAATGACCAACGAATATAGGTTTGTTATCAACTTGTAAAAAACAAATTGTCAGTTAACAAATGTTACATATCTGTTATTGTGGTTCTTTCTTAAATATTTTTTAAAATAAAATTTATATTTATTATGAAAAATATATTATGTATTTTTTTCTAGAATGCATAATATTATATTATAAAATCAGTTTATAACTGGTTATTATTTATTTGTTATTCATTATATAAACTAATACTTCAGATTTGATTTAATATTGTTAATTTAAAAAAAAAATTCTACTTCGAATAATCTATAGTCACAATCAAATTTTTTGATACCTCTAAAAAAGTTGTAGGTTGAAGATAGTTCTTGAAATCTGTATCTTATTGGTCACTTATTGCACCAAAATTATTTTGCATGTATTCTTTGTACCGTTGGCAACAGCCTAGCTTACTAGCTAATATATAATTTAACTGATAGACGCTAGTGAAATTATATGCTGCTTTAAAATGTCTATGAAACTCAATCTGACAGTTGCAAATCGTCCATTTTCTATTCAACCCTAAACTTAACTTAAGCGAATTAACCAAACTTGACCTAATAAAAGTTCTAAAACTACCTATAATTTCTGCACTTTTATTAGATTTAAACATCACTTAGTTTAAACATCATATGAAAGGTTCGCAATCGTCAAAATGGGTTTCATTGACATTTTATAGCAGTATATAATTTCACTAATGCTTATCAGTTAAATTATATTTTTTTCTTATATAAACATATATCTACATATGAAAATGTATTCAGATATGATTCCTTTAAACAGTCAGTGAAACTATATTTTTACTAGTAAAAATATATCTTCACTGAAAAATACATATACACTTGTGAATTAAATATACCCACGATCTGAATTCTGATACAATGAATGATAATTTTTTTAATAGTCCTTTATTTTAAATTATTAAAAACATTTCTTATAGGCAATTCATGCACGGTCAGTGGTCCCTTGCCAGGACACGCCTGCAGTAAAATTCACATACACTGCTGAAGTAACAGCGCCTTCAAAATTCACCGTCTTGATGAGTGCACTGCGTAATGAGAAAAAACAGGCAGGCTCTGAAACCATTCACTCTTTCAATCAACCTGTGCCAATTCCTGCATATTTACTTGCAATCGCTGTTGGAGTTTTAGATTCCAGACCATTAGGTCCAAGGTATGACTGACTTAAATATAAAATAATATTACTCTTGTTAATAATACTTAACATTTTTAGATCCACCGTTTGGGCCGAGAAAGAGATAGTTGAGAAATGTGCTTGGGAATTTGCTGACACTGATAAAATGCTCAAAGTCGCCGAAGACATATGCGGGCCATACGTTTGGGGAATCTATGATTTGTTAGTGTTACCACCGTCGTTCCCATATGGTGGTATGGAAAATCCGTGCTTAACTTTTGTCACGCCAACGCTACTGGTGAGATTATAAATTTCAATATTGAGGGCTTTAAAAGCAAAAACTCCTTTGCCTCGCTTTTTTACTCGAGTGTGGCATTTTAGCATCTATCCAGGTCCGGTTCTGTTATCTCTTGTGATCCTGAGCCTAATTCTAAAAACAGCTCTTTTCTTTAAAATAACCTGAGAATTTTTTGTTTAGATTCAGGGACGTCATTTTAGCTTTGTACAGGGGGGGGGGCAAAAGTTGACCAGTCAGTGTTTTTTTTTTAATATTTCAAATTCATAGTACTTCATTAAATGACTGGTCAAATTCAACGGGGGGGGGGGGGGAAATACCCCCAAATGATGTCCCTAGTTATTAGCCAAAGATGTATGATGTATTAGTGGATGAATATATTATGAAGGTATTTTTGTAATGATTAGTTTTTGCCACTATTACCAAAAATTTAAGTTTATAGATATAATATTAAGTTTTTTGCTTTTAAACCCTTTATGTGTTGATCTTTTTATATTTTAAATTTATATAAACAATACCATTTAGGCTGGAGACCGTTCATTAGCTGATGTAATCGTGCATGAAATCACTCACAGTTGGACTGGAAATTTGGTGACCAACAGGAACTTTGAGCACTTCTGGTTGAACGAAGGGTTTACTGTCTTCGTAGAAAGAAAAATATCTTCTCGTTTAGCAAGCGATGGCGACGATTATAAGCACAAGGACTTTCATACCATACTTGGGTTGGACGAATTGAGAGATACGGTACTTGAATTTTATTTTTTATAATGTTCATTATACAGTCAGTGGGTACTATACAACACAACACAATCAATAGCATTCTCAACTTTTCTTTATCTTGCAATAATAATGAATAATTAAATATTTTCTGAGAATTGCTAATATCCACTACATTTAAAAAATGTAGTGTAAAGTAAGTATATAAGAATTAATAATATTATCGAGCGTATAAAATATGTACTAGTGGGGAGATTTGCCCTAAATGCAAGTCTAAAATTTGTCAAAAGATACCAGATATATTTATACTGAGTATATGTCGTTATGTACTTTTGTAAGATTCAATACTATGCAATATTTTATAGGTCAATGGCCATTTGGGTAAAGATAATCCGCTCACCAACTTGGTTGTCAATTTAAAAGGATTGAATCCAGACGATGCTTTTTCATCAGTGCCTTACGAAAAGGGATCTACGTTTTTGAGATACTTGGAAAATCAGTTAGGAGGACCAGGTGTTTATTCTTATTATGTAATAATTTTGAAAAATTTATAAAATTTTAATTTTACGTTACTTTCTAGCTAAATTTGAGGCATTTTTACGGCATTATCTAAATACTTATCAAAGAAAATCGATCGATACAAACGATTTTAAAAATATTTTGGAAGATTATTTCAAGGGAAACGAAGCATTAACTAAAATTGAATGGGACAAATGGCTTTACACACCAGGAATGCCTCTTCATATCCCTAAGTAAAATTTACGATTTTATATTGATATACATATATATTTTTTATTTATTTATTTATTATACAATAGGTACAATAAAGCATTGATTGACTCTTGCACTGAGTTAGTCGAACGTTGGACTTTGCCTAAAGCAAATTATTCTACTTTCACCAAATCAGATATCGTCGGTATGAACAGCCTGCAGATTCGTCAATTTTTATCAGATATGTATCGTCAAGACGTATCTCTGGATCTTGTGAAAAACTTGGATTCAGTATATGAATTCAGTAAAACTGTTAACGCAGAGATCAAGTGCAAGTGGCTTCGCCTCTGCATCAAAGTTCGCTGGTCAGACGTAGTCGAAGACGCATTGAAGTTCATCAACGATCAAGGACGAATGAAATTCGTCAGGCCAATATATAGAGACTTGTATGGATGGGAAGAAGTAAGGGACCAAGCAATAGAAAACTTTAAAGCCAACGAAAAATACATGATGCACATTTCTGCATACGTTTTGAAGAAAGACCTGCACTTGGACTAGTGCTCATGACCAACATATCTAGAATATCAAGAAATTTTATATTCATAATTGATTATGAATAGAAAAAGTATATCTATTCTTAAGAACTACTGAGAATAAGTATATCATTTCTTGATTTCTAGAGTTAAAATAATAACAAATTTATTGTTTTATATTGATTTTATATTATTTCTAAAAAATGTACTTCTACAAATTGTTTAATAAATATTTTATCTTACAATGTAGTCTGTTGGATAATCCATAATTTTCGGGAAGTTCTTAACTACCTCTTCCGGAATATGATCCAATCTTGCGGGCGTTATTCTCGGCGATTTAATCGTGTTTGTTATGTTTTCCATTATTTCAATGGGTACGTCGCTATTTGGGTATATAAAAAGGCGTTGCATTGTGTAACGTCTCTGTAAATTATTACCCAGCGATCTGTAAACAGCTTTCTTAATAATCTGAAAAGCATATTAATATTTTTAATAGAATATCAGATAACATGTCAGTTTGGAATAAGACTGTCTCAACATCAAATTATTATTTTATATGAAACAACTGAAAATGGTCAAGAATCGCTAGATAGCATTTGTTACAGTACTACCAATCAATTCACATTGTCAGTTAGCTTATTATATCAGCTGTTCTTTAACTGTTGTCATGGAAGTGACGGTCAATTTTGCAAATTTTAGCCTAAAATGGATTAATTCAATCTGTCTTTAATTTGTAAATGCAAGTGGAGATAAGAAGATTCAGCTCCAGGAAAAATGTAAAAATAGTTTTCACCCACAATGAAAAATAAGGATAAAGCATTGAGCAATGTAGTTACCGTATATGATTTAGTTGTGTCAAGACCAACAGAAAATTCATATTTTTGTTGGTAACACAGAAGGGCCAGGCAGTGAACTAAGAAATTATTACAAAATGTTATTCATCTACTTAACAAAGGAATGAAGTTGCAGCATAAAACTACGCATTTTATTAGAACATCTGTCAATCCTCTATGAAGTAGATTGTACTTTTTGAAAAGTTTTTCTCGTCAATTTTATGTTGGGTTTTCTTTCAACCCGATAAAAAAACAATTAAATAATTACCATTGTTGGATCTGTTCTGTGAAGCTCCCAAGCCGGTGTCCAAGTAGCGCCACCGGGAAAACCGGTGTGATGGAAATATGCCCTTCTCCGCCAATCGCTACCTCGCAATGCAATGTCGCGGGAATTTATGATTACCACCACATCTCCACAATTATTCAATGGATGGTAAATTGGCTTGTAACTTCCCATGATATATTTTTTTATCAGATCGGCCGAAATATAGGGATCTTGAAACTTACAGTCGAATAAGTGCCAGACTCGTGCGAAAGTCGCCCATTGCTAAAAATAAATGTAATAATTTCAACTTTATTTCGTATAAATATTCGTTAATGGTATTAATTTGACAACTAAAACTAGGTAATAAATACAATCATATAATGATCGACTTTATTTATATTACTTAATGAAATGTCAAATGCTCAATAATAAAATCATTTTTGTTTTATGGTTACTTGCAATTAGATTTTTTTACCTGAACTCTCTTGAACGCCGACATCGTTCAGAACAATAACCTAACCTGAAAATTTCACATCAGTATTGCCATTAGACGATCAATATTGATATGTATGATTACGATTATTCAGTTGGATAATATTTTTATTGTAACATTTATTCGACGCGAGGAATATAAAAATAATAATTTCATTGGAATATAATTATAAATTACATTTTAAACAAATCCATAACTTCAATCTCAGTAGCCAAATAAACGGTGTGAAATAATTGCTCTTTAGTTTACATAGTTTCCACTATTAATTTGATACTTTGAAATATAAAATTAATGATTTGCACTATGAAATTTGATACTTCCTGTATAAATTGTATAAGTGCTGTCTACTTTTACATCTGTTGATAGTTGCAAAACGTCCATTTTCTGTTCAAACTATGGAGGCCCATTTATATATATATTTAGATTTATTATGGGCTAACTTGGCGGCACTCTGGTAGCACAGGCGTGACGGACATAAATATCCTTGATGACTTCGGCGGGCTCACACAGCCCCGCTCCGTCCACTTACACACTTAAATTGTAAACATCAGACGCGTACGATGAGATACATTCCCTTACGCTTGCTCGAATGTTAAGTAACGAGAGTGAGTGAGAAGAACGTATGTAACTCTCGTCACATAACACGCGAGCGAGCGAAAGGGAATGTATCTCACCGTATGCGCCTGGTAAGCATGTAAATATATTTAAATAAAATACTACTGCAGCAGCTCAATCTGTGTCTTGAAAAAGATTAACTTACAATATTTTACAAATGCAAAATGCTTAATAATATTTTTATTTGCTAGAAGTTTTAAGCAATTTTCGTAAAGGGAAGATTTAAAACGCAGGTGCCTCCTTCTTCGACTATTTTTTTTAAATTCAGCCATATTGATAATTATACTGGTCGGCTTTAACTCGTACTGCAGTCTATTTATTAAAAAAAATCCAGATAAATTTGTGGAGGCCTATTTATATATGTATTTATTTCATTATAGCTAAAATTTAATGGCACTCTGGTAACACTGACGTGACGGTGGCACGTTCTTTTGGTACACATCAACGCAGGGCCGGTCTTAGGTTATTTGGTGCTCTTCTTCACCTGCGCTGATGACATAGATATAGTAGCGAGGCCAAAACAGGCACTAATAGAAACATTTATCGCCATTGAATCATCAGCCAGAAAAATGGGATTGAATATTAATATAACAAAAACAAAATACATGTCCGTTATGCCAAGTTAGTGAAGTCAGTATCCTGAAAATCTCGAAATCAACGAGTACACTTTTGAGTGTGTCAGTGACTTCATATACCTCGAAACCCTGTTAACATTTACAAACGATCAAGGTCAGGTTCGCCGTCGTTGTTCTCCTCTCCATACTGTTAATCTTTCAACAGCCCGACTTCGCGGCTTCCACCCCCTTGAATTCGCATCAAATAGAAATAATATATCTATGTTTTTATTGCTTTACAGCGAATCGCTTAGCGCATCAGCGCGGCAGATAATATCAGATTATATTCTTTAACAATATCGTTTGATAATTTTAAATGAATATTGCGCCTTTATTTAGTATCACAGCACCATACAATATCTAGGGCCCCAGCCGATCGCCTGTACTGCCTGCCCCTCGGGCCGGCCCTGCTTCAACGGATTGACAACGGCGGTGGGGCGTCGTCTATTTTAATAAATAACATGTAGACTAAACTATATCCTAATAAAATATTACTGCAGCGTCTCAATATGTCTAACTGTCTATATCTGAGTATCTACTCGTCACCATCCGTCCGCCAAAGAACTATATATTTTCAAAAAATAGACCACACTTGTAGCATGCGGTCAATTTTATGGATAGATACTTAGATACCCAGTTAAAATAATGTTTTTTGTTACACATTTCTTTAATAATTTACTAAGCATAGTTTTATTCAATATTGACCCGTTCAGTATAAATCAACTAAAAAACTAAAGGTGAAATAAAATATTTTTAGGAAATTATAATTAAAAACAACACTGCTTTAATTACGTTATATCGGTTGATATTGGTAATACTTTCAATATATTACGGTAATATTATTTGCTTATATTTGTTTTTCATATCTAATGTCAAAATATTTTACACTAGCAACATTTTTGATTGCTATAAAAATGTGAACTTTGACATCCAACTGTACGAAATCTTTACACCTACAATATTAATTTACAACATGGATATCTTGGTTCATATCAATAGTCAGACTGCTGGACGAGATAAAATCGCAAGGTATCCATTTGATAATTTTTTAAATGTCGTTCATTACTAAATGTAGATTCCTTAAAAAATAATTTGGTTTTATTGGATGTTCAATTAAATCATTTTGATTTATCTTACAGAACTGTGCAATATGCTAGCAAATTTTTATGGTACGAACTTCAACAGGTGAAAGCGAACATCTATCTTATAGAAAAGCTACAAATTCTAGAATCAACTTGTAGTTCATTTCGTAAATGTATGTCATTGCCATTTTAAATATTTAAGAAAATAGTACTTTAATATTGATAATAAATTTATATTTTTCAGTACTTAGATTTGGAAGATGCGCGGATTCTATGTACTCTGCTTTAGCGTCGCTAAGTAACCCTGATTTTGTTTTAAGGATAACGCTAACACTAAGCAAGATAACAAATTCTTTATTCCTGTTTGCTGATCATGTGGTTTGGCTGAGCCGAGCTGGCTTTCTGAAAGACGTAGACGCCAACAAGTGGAACAAGATCTCCAACAAATATTGGCTATTAAATGTCGTAATGAACATTATTCGAGATTTGTACGAGATACAAAAAATCCTACTCACACACAATATGTACAGTCAATTTAAAAACGAAATATCGTGCCAACCTTACAATCTTCGCGTTTATTTGTCAATCATTCAAAGAGTATTTTTCGCCGTAAAGTCACGCCAGGACGTATTTACGGATACGCTTAAAAATATTTGTGACTTATGGATACCCTTAGCTGGCTTACAAAAAATCAATTTAAAACCGGGTACGATTGGATTTTTAGGAACGGTTTCTTCGTTAGCCGCTTTGTTCGCAATGTTGCGTCCAATTGCCAAGCTAACACCTGCTTAAATTATCTGAACAAGCTTTTATGTCACATGTTACTCTATTATTTATGGGTCAAGTATTATTTTAAGGGTGATAATTAATTGCATTTTAGTTTAGATTATATTCACTTTGATAAAAACAATTTGCACCAATAACAAATGTATTGCACGAAAAATAAATTATTCCACTAATTCAATTTATTTAATATTAATAAAAATATTTCAGCTTTAACAAATATAATGCACACAAGAAAAAATATCACCTGTATTAATTACTTTCCACTATAAAAAGATACTTTCCGTGGTGTCAATTTAGTGTGTGATCTACTGTTACTTTTCTACTTTAGCGTGCGATCTACCTTTATAACTGTTGACAGTCGCGAAATATACATTTACTGTTCAAACAAAACCTAACCTAAACGAATTAACCAAACTCCGAAAAGTAAACCGCACACAGTTCAAAGTATTAAATTAATGTTAAGGTTGTGGTAAGTGCAAAGTATCAAATTTGTAGTGAAAACTTTCCTAATTATAGTTCTATTTACCAAGTGCATACTATTTAAACTAAAGTGCAATTATATATTACCCTTATTTTAACTTTTGCACATATGAAGGCTAGTGCTGTCAGTACGTATTACGTTAGCGTCTCTATTTTTCTAAAATCAATTTTTTTACTTCTTTTGGTGAAAGGAAACTAGGTTTTATTATGCTATATTTAACAAAGTATCAATATTATTTTTGATTTAGGTTATGTACTTTAAATACGTATAAAAAACAGAATGGATTTTTATTGTAAAGGTTCGTTTACAACTTGAATGTAGTTGCCAAAATTTAAGTGCCTTAAAAATTATACTTTATTGAGTCAAATAGATATATTATAACACAATGTATCATTCATAAGTATTATATGTATTAAAATGTAATTTTAATATGACTATAAAATTTACATATATTCAAAGGGTTTTTATAAAATATTATCTATGTATATTAATATTTTTTATTATTCAACATATGGGTGTAATTACATTTTATATTTTATTCGTTCAAATTTATTATTTTTTGATAATAAATCTATTGTTATCATTGAACTGTGTTTTTGTAAAAATTGTTAACTATATTATCTGTAGGTATCAAAAAGACGAATCTAAAACATCTATGCCAATTCTCTAGAACAAGATATTTGCAACAAAAAACATTATTCAATAATATTTATTATTTAATATGATCGAATATTGTTTTTAATTATAAAATACGTGAAAAAAGGTTTGTCCGAGGAGGAGAACAGCTATGGAAGCTTATAAAAGTCATTTTTGAAATTTTTGTTTAAGGTAGACAACATTTTTGAGTAGCACAATCTTAAAAGGTGGTTATTTGGTCACCTTACAAGAATAGAAAAACTCAACGAGCTTCACTCGTTGCTGGAAATCATACATATCCATTATTATAGATTCTTTATTCTATAACCTACAAAAAAATTAAGAAGTTATGATTTCTTCAAGCCCTTCGGTCTTTTAGTGGCCAACCTGTATATGTTACATAATTCAATCGCTTATTATTGCGTCAATTGGTTGAAAAATTGCCCAATTCATGTAAAGTGCAAGCTTGTTCCATTCATGAATCAGGCAAAGTATCTACCGAATGTATGCATTATGTTATGAGATAGTAGCGCTTGTGTTTTGAACCAAGGCGGTTTCCATAAATTATGTCATCGGTTTAAGGGGGGGGGGGGTTCACGAAAAACCTATCACATAATTTATGGAAACCGTCAAGTTTTATTTTTGACAGTTGCGAAACGTCACGTTTATTTAAATGTCCAATTGTTTGCTACTGTAGTGTATGAATAGTATAGCTGTTGTGGGAGCCTAGATTTGTTATGGCCAAAACTTAGCGGCACTTGAGTAGCACTGGCCTTGTTTATTTTACTCACCGTGTAAACAACTGTAAATCACAATAAAATACTACTGCAGCGGCTCAATCTGTGTCTAATTGCCACCCGTCTCCATCCCGTCACTAAACTGTTAAAAATAGTGGTCCATGTACTTTATCTGATAGTGTAATTGATCCCAGGAGATTGGCAGATACATTGAAATTTAAATAAAAGAAACAGTGTACACTCCGTCAATAACTCTTTATAACGAATCATGGGTTGTTCAATGTTGTGAATAACCCTCGCTCGCACCAAACTTGTCCAAAATAATAAAATAAAATTTGTACGTCGTCATATTTATAGTTCTAGATTTTTTGGCATTTTAAATGAAGATGAACACTACTGTAGTTAATGATTGATTTATTTTCATATAGTCAAATGACATTTGATCTTATGGGGGCCGATTTAGATTTGTTATGGTCAAAACTGGTCGGCACTTGAGTAGCTCTGACGTGATAAATATCTACACTTGCAATCTTCCAGGCGTTCGGACGCATTGTCTCGCGTCCTCCCTTTTAAAAATGTAAACAACCTCAAATATCATCAATAAAACATTACTGCAGCTAATTACGAAAAACATCACTAGAGTGCTACTATCTACTTTGCTCAATGCACGAAATAAGCAAAACAATTCTTGCCCAATTCCCGCATTCGGCAGATAATTTGCCTCATTAACGAATAAAGCATGACTTCTTCTGAATTAGGCAAATTTTTGCCCATTTCATTCAAAAGCGATTTTATTGATCCAGTGTAACATATACAATAATAAGAATATCGAACATAAATTTTCTCTAATGAATGGAAATGGTCAAAAGAAAAAATCAATTACTATCAGAAACGGCTGAAGGTATATTTCAATACCGTCAATAATTTTGTTTTAAATTGATATAAAATGATTGAACACATTTGAGAAAATAAAACAGATGAAGTAGGCGAAAGTTTATTACATACATTATGTATACATGTCAGAGGCAAGCATAACTTAAAAGTTTATCATTATACTTTGAAGTTATGCTTACCTCTTTATTATTTTGTTTATACCACTGTATTTTACTTTGTGTAATAGGCGTAACAATTAAAATAAAATTGTTAATTTACTTATTTTTTGTCCCAATTTGCCCTAGCAAAAATACAAATAGAAAAAACCTAATAAATTTTACATGAAAAAAATCTGTTAAGTTATTAATGTTAGATTTTATTAATTTTTATATTATTAACCCTTAGACCGCCGACCGGTAAATTGTTAATTACTCGCTGAACGCCATGCGTTTTTAGCGATATAATTTTTTGGCTACTTACTCTGTTTAACACATCATTACAGCCAAAATACTCAATTTTTATATTTTAAAATTATATATGTATGATTAACATGGTTTAAACATTCTAATTATATCAATAAACAAACATTTTTAGTCGTATTGTTGGAAATATGGAGTGAACAAAACTAAATCTATTCATCGGTCCGCGAGTTGGCTCGCGTACACACACCTACACACACATGAACGCGCGCGGCACTATACAAGCGAACGACAAGCAGGGTCATGCTCACACTGAGACAATTTTAATATATAAATCTGCAACGCATTTTTTCTTCGTCTGACCTACATCCTGTTATAAAAATTTACAAATCGACAAGATTTCTTTGATGCATACAAAATCACATATATCGTACACAAAAATAACCCTAATAACCAAACCGTTTGTTTTTGATCAATGGTGTTTGCAATTGGTTGTTGTTGAAGGTTGTCATATTTCTTTATATATAAAAATAATAAATAATAAAACTTGATTGCAAGATACGATGTTACATTTAACTATATATAATTATATGTATAATTTATAATATATACATATTCTTCTTCTTCTTCTTCCACGGCACTACAACCGGTGATCGGTTTTGGCATTTCCACCTAATTTCTTGTAGGGCTTCTAGATATATCTTGAGTTTTAGTATTTCTTCCGATATTGTTTGCATTTTTCCTGGTTGTAATATTGCACATTCCAGCTTCCAAAATTGAAGTCCAATCGTTTATTTAGATTTCGATCGTTTAGGTCAGAGGTCGGCAAAGTGCCGCTCCGGAGCCGCATGCGTCTCTTTGGCCCCTTAAGTGCGGCTCTGGCACAAATATCCACCGGCATTTACGCGCCGGATTTAAAAAACAAGGAAATATGGAGCTCTAAATTTGAACGTCTTTGTGTTGATTTGGAAAATTATAATAAAGGTTTGCTAAATTATTAAATAAATTTGGCTCTCAATTTTTTTTTAATCGTTGTAATGTACATATTTGGCTCTTTGGCTAATAAGTTTGCCGACCACTGGTCTAGGTCATTATGAATCGGGGCGGATTTATTACTTCTTTGTGATTTTTTCATAACTATTTGGATTTATCCACGTTGGTTGGTTTGCTCCATGATAGAAACCCTCCTCCTTTATCCGGGCTTGGGACCGGCAAGAGTGCAACATATCTACACTCCAGGCGGAATATGTAATATATATTACACACACACACACATATATATACAATAAATAATAAACTTTTCGACCATCGTGACGCATTGGGGTAACCTGTTAGGTCACGATGGTATTAATTTAATGTAAATAAATAGAACAAGTAAAATAAAATGATTCTACGACAAGGAATCGTTTATTATTATTATTATTATTTAATATTTACTAAGAGTTAATATTGATATTTTATTAATTATATCTTATTTATATTTATTAATAAGTATTTAATAGTAATTATTATTATTATTATTTAATTATTACAAACAATAAAAACCAATCACAAAAACAGTTGACAATATTAGAACAGTCGAAATAACGTATAAATATATTCACAAGTATTTACAAATCACAATTATCATTGAAATATTGATGACATAATTTAATTTCGATTCATAAATTAAAGTATAAAAAAACGAATTTCCGCGATGCGTTTGTGCTAACCCTAAAAGTGGTCTAAATAAGCACGATCGAAACCACGCGCGAAATACAAACGACTAAAATTAAGGCGTGACTTTATAATTATATATACCACTGTTTCATCGCAAATTCTATAAATAAAATCACTGAAATCGTTTACTAGGAACTCAAACTGATTTTTAAAACATATATTGCCAACTTTTACCTTTCCGTTTCTTTAAAAAACGAAGGTTTTAACGAGCGCATCATATCATGCGCTTGGCGTTGTACAGTAGATTTAGTTGCGCATCATATCATGCGCTTGGCGTTGAAAGGATTAACGTTAAATTATCGTTAGAAAGAATCGCTCGTTAAAATCGTTATTGATAAATTTAGCATCTGGCAATACTAGCTTTCCGCATGTCAGAGAAGTGTTGATGTGTCAAGATGTCCGCGTGGGTCTCGTGGATATTGCAAACGTCTCCGGAGGGCAGCGCCGAGGCGCCGGGACCTCCCGATGTGGCCGAGACCCTCGCGAACCTCACTTCCGAGAAGCCGCCCTCGACTCCTGAGGGAATGGCAGTCGCTTACGGCGGACTGGTCATCATGGCACTGCTGCCCATATTCTTCGGCTCCTTCAGATCCGTTCTGAGACTCAAGGAGCAAAAGGTACGTCTCAATCGAAGCACTTCTTTACGAATTTCCATTAAATATGTTTCATCCTGTGTTATTTCGAGCAGGAGACTGGCGCCGATCCCGATACGATGACTACGCAAGACGCTATGCTATTTCCGATCATCGCTTCCAGCGCTCTCTTTGGCTTGTATATCTTCTTCCAAGTGTTTTCCAAAGAGTACATCAACCTTTTGCTCACCGGATATTTCTTCTGTTTGGGCGTGATCGCACTTAGCAGTCTATTGTGGTGCGTATTTTCAATATTTCTATCATATACTCTAGCTCGTCTTAATTGCATATTGATTTTTATAGTCCTTTTGTGAGCGGTATAGCAAGAGCGGGCGGGTGGATTGTGCCGAAACCTTTTCATTTGCAATTGAAAAGCGAAAGTAGAGAAATTATTAGTTATCGATTTAATTCTCACGACATGTGTTGCATCGCCGCCGCCTCCGTTGTCGGAGTGTGGTATCTATTCAACAAGGTAATTATTTATAATAACTTTTTATTCACTAATATAATAATACAAAATAGTTATATCAATATTCTCATTATTTTTCAGCACTGGATCGCTAATAATTTATTTGGTATAGCGTTTGCAATCAACGGGGTTGAATTACTTCAACTAAACAATGTTGTAACAGGGTGTATTTTACTTTGCGGACTCTTCGTTTATGATATATTTTGGGTCTTTGGTACAAATGTGATGGTCAGCGTTGCCAAGACTTTCGAAGCACCAATTAAATGTAATACTTCTTATATTACTCTAATCTAATTCTAGTTTTACTATATATACTTTTTTTTCAATTTCAGTGGTGTTTCCTCAAGACTTATTGACAAACGGTCTCAGTGCAACTAACTTTGCAATGTTAGGACTCGGCGACATTGTCGTTCCCGGAACTTTTATCGCATTGTTATTGCGCTTCGACCATAGTCTCAAAAGAGGCACAAACACTTATTTTTATGCGACTTTTGTAGCATATTTTCTAGGCTTATTGGCTACCATATTCGTAATGCACGTCTTCCGACATGCGCAACCGGCTTTGTTGTACTTAGTGCCAGTATGTATAGGAACTCCATTACTTTTGGCGTTAATCAAAGGAGATCTGAATGCGCTCTTTTTGTAAGTGTAGCTATCGAACTTATTTGAATATTTAAGCTGAGAATGTTTTTATAACATTATTTATTTATAGATATGAAGATCATCCTGCTGCTGAACAAAAGAAGAGAGCTATCGCGAAAGAAGCGGCCGCTAAGGATTTGGCGATGAAGCAAAAATGACTTTAGTGTGAATTTAATAAATTATTACCCAACGCTTCCATATATTTACAATTTTTTTACAATTAATAATATGGTATCGAAGAAAAGTAAAATATGTTTTCGTTATGTTTATTTTTAAATTCGCACAATTTTTATTTTTATCTGTAATATGACTTGTTCTGTCCCATATCTCGATTAACATTCCTAAGACTTAATATCAAATTTTGCTAAGTGAGATGTAGAAAGTTGATTTTAAATCAATATGTTTAAGAAATTTAGTTAATATATATATATTGAAATTATATACAAAGTGTTTATATTTTTATTAGTTTATTTGAGTTTTTTCTTAAAAAACTAAAACTTGTATGATTTGTGTGAAACTGCCAAGATATGTGTCGTGAACTTATTATGTGTGTTTTTTAATATTAAACAAGCAGATACATTTATGAATTTTATTACAGATCCTCATTAATATACATATGTATTTTTTAATTATACTAAATGTTTAAAATAAGAATGGTAAACGTGGCTGTTATATTATAACATAAATAGGAAAACAATATAATTTGTCACACGAAAGATAAGAACAAGTCTTTGATTAGGAATGTGGCAATATAATTTGTTATGGAACACTTAATTAGTTACGTATTAATAAATATAACATAGATATATATATATAAGAGTTACTTGAGACTTCTCTTTTATAAAAATTATGTTTGCAAAAGTTTTGCATTTTTGTTATTGTTAATATATTAATTGGATTATAAGACATGTCACCAACATTCTTTCAAGTATTAAGAAAATATATTTTTTCGAATTACTCATAGTACTATAAAAAAATAATTGAAGGTATTTCGTTCTTGCGAATTACGCACTGACACAATTTATAAAAATGTGTAAAAAAGCCAATATATAAATTATTTAATAAATGGTTTTGAAGATATTTTTTGTGTATTCATAAAACATTGAATATTTTTACCGATTATAAATAATGATACATACTTGAATATTATTCATAATGGTTCAATCAAAACTGAATTAAATACGAGAATTTTTGAGTCTTTTTCTTAAATTTTATTTAAAACGTCCTCAGTCTTTACTTAAGAAACACATTAAAAATAACCTAAACATGAATCAACTCGGAGATCTTGATATTATAGAAAAATATCTTATAATTAATTAACAAATAAATATTTTTTTATAACTTAAATACATTATTCACCAAAAGCAAATATTGTTCTTTATAGATAAAAATGTACAATTATTACAACATTAGTTTAATTTTGGCTCAATGATCTGATTTGCTTTTTTCCTAGCACTGGACTTCCTCCCATTTGTCTGATGAGTCCTCTCAATCCCCTCGCTTCTCTGATAGCACTCTCTTTGTTTTCAGTCGGTATTATATAAAAATCATCCATCAAAGGCGCTGGAGCTTGAATCTTCTCAGTGTGCTGACTCAATCGCGATTGGTGTCCGCAAGTATTAGACGCGTTTTCGACATTGGCCAATTTTAGCCTTAATGATGCATTTTCTTCCTGTAGCTTCTTCAACAAACTAGCTTCGGCTTCGTAGCTAGAAAGCGTCGGTTGAGGTAAACATTGAAATATTGTTGCTAAAAAATTGTGCAAAGAAGCCAAGAACGTGTCTTGCCACTGTCTGCTAAAATACACGCTGAACAGTGGATTCTCTTCCGGTCTGTTCACGTACGGCAACATGAACCAATCTCTCCATTCGGCATATCCTTGGATCTCCGAAGTCATCTTTGTGAGAAATTCCATCACTTTATCCGTTTTTCCAGCGCTCACGGCAGTGACCAAGTAGTATTTCAAAAGACTATTTTCTAACTTTTTCACAGCTGGAAATTACATGATGTTAAAATTTTAATTTATAATTCTTAACAAGACAATTATGTTCATTTACATACCGAGAGTAAAATGGTGTTCTAGTTTAGAGAATATGAGCGAGTCCAGATGTCCCCATAAGTCTCTGAGCGATGCCAAGTCGTGACTGTTTACACTGGACACCAGATGATCAACGATACGATCGACTCGAAACCCCTTGTCTTTATCCAATCGCAATTCAGCATCTAAACTTTTGACCGAATTAACAAATCCTCTAAATAGTAAAAATTCTCTTACTAATTCGTCTATTGCTTGTACGTGAGCCATTGCAGTCAGCTTGACAGTTAGGTTTTTAGTGTTGCCAACAAGATACCAATATTATTATTTTAATATAAAAATTAACTCAAAAGTTATCGATTAAAAACCTTTGTTAAAAGATATAAGATATTTCTATGTTTCAATCACATAAAATATAAAAACGTTTTTCATTTTTAAAAATATTAAAATACAATTTATTAAAAATCTATAAAATAAATGTTAGCAAAAATCGTTGTTTATATCATAGTTTCTTAACCGGTGGTCCGCGAAGATTTTTATGATTGAATTTTATGCCGTATTTTATGAATTTTTAAATTATATTTCTTGTTACTGACTGGTTTAATATACTTAAATATGGTTATATCAGCATACTGTGTTGCAAAATTAATTGTTTTGAATAAAAAAATCAATTATATAAATATTTAATTTTAATGTTGATGGTCCGCAAAACATTTTTTGATTTTTTTGGTGGTCCGTGGATGTAAAAAGGTTAAGAAACTATGGTTTATATGATACTCGATAAAATAATTTAAATTACCAACTTATTACTCCGTTAGTATGAAAATGGCATGAAACAGTTTTTGAATGATTTTAATTATAACAATGTATATAAATGACCGATAAATACATATGTTTTATAACAAAAAATAAAAACTTTTAGAGACACCGTAGCACGCAAAGGGATAAAAAAATAAGGGGGAGTAAATGTTCTATAAATATTTTAATAATATTTTGACACAGGACGAGTGGCAATTAAACACAGATTGAGCCGCTGCAGTAGTATTTTTATTAAGTATAGTTGAAGTTACATGTTAGAATATATTATGTTCGGTCAACGGTGCATGAGGCATCGGTCGTGCAAACCTGCCAGTGTTACTAGAATACCGCCAAGTGTTGCTCATAATAAAACCTAAATAAATACATATATAAATTGCCCCCCAAAATATTAATATTTTTTATAATTTTATACAAAAAAAGCTGTATAGTGTCATAATTTTTAAAAGCAATTTGGTAGATTTTTTATCTAAAAAACTAATTTACTAAATAATGCTGTGCTTTTGTCTAATTTGGGTAAAAGCATTTAACGAGTTTTTAAATTGAAAAGACATAGCTCATATTTTTTAAAGAATATATATGTATGAGGAAGCTTTACCTATTCTTATCGTTAGTTTTTAGTAAAGTATTTTTTATTTATAAATGGAATAATATTTTATATACCTGAGATCGTTTTATATTAAAAATACAAGAGAATCTTTTTATCTGTAATAACATTATACCTATTTATGTAATGGAACACATTGCAGATATCATGTTCCCCATTTGTTTGTTTTACATCTTAGGGAATGCGTGTGTTTTTATTTATAGGGCATATACAATTTAATAACAAGGATATTATCACATTTTCGACACAAATGTAAATTAACATATTATTTCCTTGTTTTTTCCCCCCTTTTTATGTAAAAAAAATATTCAAAAGTACAAAAATATTATGATCAAATTTAAACTTTTTTCTTTTCAAACATGGAATAAAATTTTATTTTTAGTGTGTTTGCAGCATTACTCCCAACGTTTTATCACTCCTATTTCTAACTAAAACCCTGAAAAAAAACGCCATAGTTTATGTAATTAAGTGCTAAATTTAATGTTATTATTTTAAACTGCTGCCTTTATTCTGAAGATATCTTTAATCTGATTACACAGTTTGAAATTTCATGTTACATTTCTCAAATCTACTTTATTTAAATGTCTTATATACTGTTATTAACACCATACAGCCTGCTTAAAACCTTAGGTTTTACGCAAGGATTAGTCGCCTTTACAACTACAACTTTTGTAGTAATATGTTTTGTGAAAAACAAGTCAGCAAATATAAATGAACTATGAAAATATAATTTTTTAAATATTAATTTCATATTATATTTTAAATTCCCTTATTTCAAATCATTTTAGTGCGCCTGTATTGTGTTAATATGGTCTCTGGCAATTTTTTATAACAATTTTCTTACATATTTAACCAAAATCAAGATTTAAGCATATTAAGTGCCTATAATAGCGCTTTGGAAATGTGTGTATAATCTATTTTTTGACATATTTCTTTATTCAGTGATTTACTTGTACGAAAATTGTAGTAGGTATTGACAGTCATTGATATTATTTTGTGATTAAATCAAACAATTGATAAAAGAGTAAAAATATTTATTATCATATATAAAATCAATCAGTTTTCAACCTTTTAACAGTCTTGTCTTCCCCATTTAATGTTAAAGATCTTTTACAGGCATTAACTTTTTGCAATACAAAAATGGAGACCTTACCACGTCTTCTATTATCTATAAAACAAACAAATTTGGCATTGACCCATAGTAAAATAATATTTTATTTTTATGTGAAACTTACCAGCTTTGAGAAGTACTTTTTTAGTGTTGTTCGTTAAAATGCTTTTTGATTGTTGTTCACTCAAAGCAAGAATCAAACCTCTGCAACACAAAACGACATTATGAATTAAAAATAATAAAACATAAAATGAAATACATAAAAAAAACATACAGATTTATGACATCGTAAGGTGCTCTGATCTGAAATTCATTTTCAGCACCACTTGACAGTATTAAATTAGTTGATTTTCCAATAGAGTGATATAAGTGCGCCCTTTGTATGACGTTCTTTCTATAACCCGAATCTTTCAAAGCCGGCGCGTACAAAATCTCAAAATGAATCCCCCTCGAAACTGCTTGCTTGTATTGTTTTCTGTTGATTTTAAAGTTTGTCGCATTTATTGGATTGTAACAGATAATATCTACTTCTAAAGAAGAGCATGCGCTTTGAAAGGCTGCTGTTGTCGTAGGCGTCACTGCTAAAATGTCGTATTTTTTCAGGTTCTCAGATTGATTCTAAAAATAATAAAATTATTGACATAGGCTATTGTTATGAAGCGAAGCAGCATGTTAAGATTTAGTTACCATTCTATATATGTTGTTTGAATCCGAAAACTCTACAGTCAACCTCTGTAATATTGTCAAATCTGTGGGTGCATCCTAAAACCAAATTAATATATTACATTTAGGTTATAAAAAAATAAACAAATATAATTATTAAACTGACTTTATTGATTTTTATGGGTTCTGGCACAGGATCTATGACTATATTTGCTTCACCTTTCTTTGTTTTCTTTTTTGTTTCAAACACTGACTCGTCTATTTTCGTATTGAAAGCGATGGTTTGATAGCCCACTAAAATGTAAAAACAATAATTTATAAATCGTATAACATAACGTGAAAATTTCACTATAGTTCTTTCTTACATTTTTGAACGACATTTAGCCTTTTTTGGTCGAAATTCGTCGATAAAGACAAGTCGCATGTACCTGAACGTTCGAACGGCATGGCGGCTGACAAACGTCACGAGAGCGTGACCATAACATATTATTTTTCGACCATATATATAGAACCAATAAAATAATATAAAATATTTAAAATAATAGGGAACAAATACCTAGAATATTTTTTAAATAAATAAAAATATCATGTTATTCATTTTTATCAATCACCAGCAACTGCGTTTAAAACGACAAGTAAGTCTCTCATACCGCGCAACTGTGATTTATTCAATAAATAAGTCCTCAAAATAGATGCGCAGTTAACATATGATTTCAGTTTAAACCCACTTATGCAAAAAATAAATTCATGCCTAATATTTCAACATAGATTCATAGCAGTAATTTATTCAATCATTTTGTAATATTCTGAAACTCTCAATTTTTGTACATCCTTACAAAATGTAATGTAATAGAAGGCAAAAAACTAAAAAAAGTGTAGATTTAATTATCATATTGAAGTAAATGTTTTATAAAATAACATTCAATAGTACTATATAAAAAAACATACCTATAGTCCACTATTGCCAAATAATCAGATACATTTCAATAAGTGCATTGTTTTACTCATACTTTTTTTTAAAGTTCTTATTTAAAAAATTGATTTGTTGTGACCGATTATTGCATTGTTTCCAGGAATATTCTTATTGCTGTGTCTTGATTTTGATGGATATTTTTTTTATTGTTATATATTTTTTTAATTAACCATTACGGATTTGTTGTCCGCTAATAATGTGAAATTATTTTTATTTATTCCCCGTCTATTTTTGATATTGATACATTATTATGAGATTTAATTCTTTTGCGAAATTCGTAAGAGTACCTTTTTTAACCTTGATGTAATGAGTTGTGGACAAACCATGCAGCATTTAACGCTAATATTAACGAAATATGTTGTCAGGTTCAGTTTCATCGGGTATTTGTATTTCAATCATATATCCCCACACCGAAAATTATATTTTATGTTTCCCATTTTATATATGGCTCTGATAATAAAATATTTTATATATAGACTTTTAGTGATACGGTTAAAAGATTCAAACAAAATATTTTCACTATACGGATACTTCAACTGTAAAAGATATTTCATAAATAAAGTATGCATTTGACCACATTAACATATAATCTTTATAACATTGTTGAAAACGTAAAAATGAGCGACGACAATTACTTATAAATATTGAAGCAAGAGAGTACACAGTAGTTAATAGTAGAACGCAAAAAATGTAATTTCCCGGTAGTCGAGAATTAGCGTCGAAAGCAGTAAAATCGTTCCGCGTTAATTATTTATTTGCATGATTTCGTCTAAATTTGGTAAAAAGAAAAGCGAGAACCGATCGCGCCGTTCGATAGGTCGCGGCGCGCGGATCGATGCGGCTTTTTTGTTCGGCGGACCGAATTAGAATCGTCTCCGGTAAAAGTCAGAGCCGCGAGAGCGGAGCTGTCGAGAGACGTCATCGTCCGCCGCCGAGTAGCGACGGGGACGGGGACGACGTTGCGGAGCGGCGAAATTCGGATCTGCCGGATCGGCGATCGATCGGCGTCGAGGCGAGCGAGAGAGTGCGCGGGCGTGCGAGCGAGCGCGAGCTATCGTGTCGGCGTGCGCGAGCGGAGAGCGCAAAGAGCGCGGCCGCCGACGAGTTCAAGATGGCGCGCGCGGCCGCCGAGGCCCCGAGCGCCGCTGTACGTCGCTAGTCGCAGCCCTCGACCCCGTAGTCGAAGCCTTCGCCCGAGACTTGGCGCGCGGACGCACAGGTGAGCGCCGCCGCCCTCCGGCCCCGCTGAGACTCGCCGGCGTCTCCGCTCTCATCCCTTCCCTCTTCTTCGCCCCCTTCGTCCCCTTCACCCCGCGCAGCGGTAAACATTCCGCCGGCCTTCTCCGTTCGCTCTTCTCTGAGGGAAAGACTGTATCGCTTTATGTTTGTTCGATATCATAAGCGTATAGCTTTTCCCCTTGAGAGGGACGACGCGCCGCCCGCCGCTCGCCGCGCGCCTTCTTCGCCGACGATGCGCGCATATTTATTTGACAGCAGTCAGCCGCCGCCATCTTCGTCCTCCATCTTATTTTCAGCCTCGACTCTTCACGCGCAAACTGCCGTTACTTTTCGACAGCGACGTATCCGAATCGTTTCGCAGTGCTACTTTCGAATTATTGTCAACAAAACAAATCGGGACCAGTAGAGGATACCGAGAGGGGGCCGGGGGGGGGGGCAACGACGAATGTCTCAAAATATTCAAATAGTTAATAGTCACAGTATTTCGATCAGGATGACCCAAAATTTATTTGTAATGATATTGTTAAAAACCCTATTTTTTGCTCTTTGTTCAATCAAAAAGTGAAACCATTTGCAGATACTTACGGAGACATCTTATCATCTTAAAAATGAAAAAGATGAGCTAGGAAGTTAGAGGACGACTAAATGCGCTGGTGGAGTAAGATTTTAATTATTGATAAAATTTGGGCTGGAAACCCAAATTGTACCAATAATTACAAACAACCATTTATTCCAAGCACTGTTTAGACAGGAAGCTGTCTGTTTTCTCTTTTTAAGAATTAAACACATCTTGTGTCGATCATAATGCGTCATTATTGAAAAATCTACACGAATAACCAAACAAACTGACTATCGTCATTATCACAAATTCCCATCAGTCAAATATTAACAACTCGCCGTAAATAACGTCGATCCACATACTATTATTTGTTTTGAGTACACTTCTAAATATCAGTTACGAAAGACTTGAGTAATACATATAACCTTTAATATTACAATAATCTGAATTGAAAAAAAAACTGGCTTTCTTTAAAACAAAAGCTTTGCTTGTTTTGATTATTATTTTTGAAGTAATTCGTTATTATTTAAACCTGGCCAGTCAAAAAGTTAGAAAATAACTAAGGACATGAGAAAAATGCTATGGAGCTGGAATTATTGGTTTTAAAACTTCTGCCCTATTCGTCTTTGAATTATCATCGCTTCGAATAATTATAGCGTTCTGTTCGGAATATTTTTTAACATGTCTGAACTCGCTTGGACTCAATATTTAATGAAAAACTACCAGACTTACAATAGAATTAAAAAATTACCTCTGTGTGACAATAGTCATTTGAACAATAATATTGTATACTTTTAATTAAACTTTATTGTTCATACTTTCAGTTTATCTTATTTGTCTCTCCACCTTTTCTGGGGTGTAAATTTTTGCCAAGTCCATATAAAAACAATCCCATTCCTTTTAACTGATTTCTGTCGATTGCTTTCTTCAGTTCGGTCAACCGTGAGCAATACGTAGTGAAATTGATAGTTTGGTTTGGTAGCAGCAGTTCGTAGTACATATCCTTCCGACTTCACCAGATACGCGTGACCTTCCATTGGATGCAGTACATTCTTTGTAATTGTGATCTTATTTGACTAATGTTATTGTACTGAATACACTTTTCATCACCAGTGGTGAGTTATTTAAGAAAAAAACTCGTATTCGTTGTCTTTAATAACGAATCGCAAGCAGAAATTTGTATCGCTCAAATGATTGCGGTATCGAGCTTCCTCACCATCCTGTGCTTTTGTGAATGTCTAAACAGTAGATGCAATAATGTTTAATTCCTGACAAAATGGCTTCTATCAAATATTGTCTCGATTTTTTCCAAAGTGGTAATGAGATGCATCTCTGGGATCAAAATTTCCCTCTGAATCTCCAGAATTATTTTTTGCACATTATAATCATTTACAGCATCAACTCCATATGATATATATTTAGTTCTTTATTTATTTGTAAATATTAGTGAAACGCTTTGCCTGCACAAAGAAATAATATCTTTAATTGCAGTAACTATAACAAATTCTCATTTATGTTACTTATACAAAGTCTAAACATACATTAAACCTTTGACTGTGGGGCGTTTTTCATAGTATATGCGAAAACAGGCTGTTTTATGCTGAATTTCTGAATTTATTTAATAATATGTATTCAAATAATTTTTCAAGATAAGTCTGAAAAAAACTACATGACCAGAATATTGTGTTTTAATGGATTACATAAGAAAAAAATTATATAACAATACAGTGATACCTCAGTTTTCGTTGACTTTGGTTATCGTCAGTTTCGCTTTTCGTCAGTTGCCTCGGATTTCATCGGCGTATGCCATCTAGCCCGCACGTCTAGCCAAACAATTCCATTGCTTGCTAGTTTTAGTGTTTTTGTGCTTTTTTTATTGATATAATACATACTACAAATAATTGCCTCAGTTTTACTTGTACTTGTTTTATGGTACCATTGTATACTTATTTACTAAAAAAATATCAAAAAAATAATTTAATTGTAAGAAATCAATAAAACATTTGTGTATACACATAAATAGGACAAATAATCAAAAATAACAGTTTGAAGCCCTGCTATTTTGTAATTAGAATGACCTACCTGGTATTTCCGAATAGTGGTTGATATGCTAGCCCACTCACTCTAGTTTTCCAAAAAGGCTTTTTGGGAATATGGTGGATGCTGGTGAATTTTCTGATCAAGCTCCTCCCCTATACGCTCAATTTAATTTAAATCTGGCAATTGATTTAGCCAAATCGAATTTTTAAAAAAAAATCTATCTTGTATTTGTAGAAACTTCCTTCACAATTTAGAAAAGTGTTTAGGAGTGCTTTGCTGGAAAATAAAACCTGATTTGTTTAAATATCTGCCCATAGGTAGCACTTGCTATTCTAATATTGCTTTAAATTTTTGTTGTTGAAAATCCTGTCTATTTATACGAGTTTTTCAACTCCCGCTGCTGAGAAACAACCCCATATCATAACTCAACCTTCACTTTGCCATATAGTTAGCACATTACAGTTAGGTGTAAATGTGTGTAAACAGTCCAATAGTTAGATAATCGATAATTGAATCATCATAGCAGAGAAATCTACAAAAGAGCAAGATTAGTGTTCTTAAATTAGATTTTTTCTCAGAAAATGTAATTAAAATTGTAATAAATATATTAAATAATGTGATTCATGACTTTGAGGTCAGAATAGCATAGTCCGTAACATCTCAATTGGTAACCCAGAGCCGTGGGTTCAAGCTACTGCAGCAGACTAGAATTTTTATTTATAAAAATACTCAGTTATTAAAAAATCTACCCCAGCTGCAAAGTGACATCTAATGATTATAAATTATATTACTCATAATAATTTATAATTAATTATATAGAATATACTGATTTCCAGACTTCAAGTCTGGTGGTTAATACTTGTAGATATTCATTATGTCTGATTGTCATATCCAGTTGCTAGAGATATACCCCGTTGTAACGCATTAGGCTTATGCCTGTCAGGTTTAAAAATAACATGATTTTGTTGCTAACCTAAATTTAAAATTTTTACAATCCATGAAAAAACTAAGGTTTAAAAATAACATGATTTTGTTGCTAACCTAAATTTAAAATTTTTACAATCCATGAAAAAACTAAGATATCAACAAAACCAGCAAAAATAAAAGCAATCTTAAGGGGCTTAAGATGGTTTCAGAAAATTATGACCTTACATGTATTTTGGGAAAGAAATAGTATTATTGTTATTTTTATGTACTAACTATCCGTCCTTATCCATTAAAAAATTATTCATAATTTTTTGACATTTAGAAACGATTAAGTAGCATGTACAAATATGTAAAAATGTGTTTTTATTTATATATAATTAGGATATCAAAATTGTAATTTACTATTTTACAAATATTTCTATTGCAATATTTTATCTCAAATGAGTGCACCGAGAAAAATAATTTTATTTATGTATTTACAGACAAGAAATGGCATTTGTCGCTAGGGAGTATTGCTGCACTCCTATTGTGAAATGCTCTCTGTAGAGCGATGGACACATACGATTTGTTTGGAGAGGATGGCACCGGTATGCTCGAAGGGCTCGCGGAACTCGGCTCCGATAACTTTGACCAGGGTGCCACTCCAGTAACCGGCGCTCCCCGAGATGCGCCCAACCCGACCGGGTATCTACTGAACGTTTTATAAACTCATCGTTTCTGTTGTGTCCTTTTCTAAAGGAAATCTCCTTTTTCAGCTACACGCCTAATAGTTACGCGCAGTCGGTCCAACAGGAGACTCCGTTGCAGAAGCTCACTTCGTTCGGTGCCGCAGACTACCCACCTCCAAGCCACATGGAAGGGGGTTGGGAAAGTACTGCCGCTGCCCGGGGCTATGCGGGTGGGAGACCGCAGCAGCGTCCGGGGGCGCCGCAGTATCCTCCGCAGCAGTATCACCCGTCACCGGAGGCCATGTATGGCATGGCTCCGGATCAACAACAGCATCATGGTAAGTGAAATATTATATTACAATATTATTGATAAATTTATATAAAAAAATCTTTTGTAGGACTTGGAGACGTAAGTGGATGGCCAGGCGGCGCAAATGCGCTGCGAGGGTATCCTCCTCCCTCGTCATATAGGCATCCACATCCCTATGAGCATCAGAAAATGCATCAGTATTCACAACAGCAGGTTCACTTTTGGTTATTTTTCTTTAATGTAGAATAATTCTGTAATCTAATATACTTTTTTTTATTCAGCTGGGGTTGCAAGGAGCCTCAGGACCCGGTGGCTACATGCAAAGGCAACCACATTATGGTCCTCAGCAGCACATGTACTCTCAACAGCACCCTCAGCACCAACAGGTTTGATTTTTATTATTTTACTAGCTTTTGAATTAATATTCACTTGTGTTTTGTTCCTAGTCATATTGTATCCTTCAACATTTGTCCATAGATGTTTTATATTGAATTATTTTCCTCTGCCAGTATGAAAGAATGTCCTTGGAGAATCTCAATTTCTCTTTCAGGTTATGAGATATAATTGTGCCTTATTTATTGTAATGGTGAATGCAAGGCAAATTGAGAATTTAAGCCACTTGAAGTAATTAACTAGGAATAAATACTTTTTAGTGTTTTAATGTGATAGTAAGAATTTTTGTTTTCAATGTCTTTGCAACTTGCCGCATACAATGAATAATATTGGTGGATACAAATTTCTCAGCAGCATAATTAAGCTACCAACCTTTATGGTTAGTTTGGACTGCATTAGTGATAGTATTTACTTACATAAAATTTAATTTTTATAAAAATTTCATCTAGCTAGATTGTTCCATTTACGAGTTTTATGTATGACAGATAAACTTTAGTCTTATTATAATTGTATGTTATAGTTTTGAATGTCATATTTAATATATGAATATTAGAGCCCGTATATGTTTGCTATTGTGTTTTTTATTTCAATTTTAGACATATCAGGCATACTCTCCTATGCATCAGCAGCCTGCTGGTCGACTAGGTCAACATATGACGTATCATCAAATGGACATGGGCCCTCATCAATATCCACACATGCATCAGGGCTTACCTCCACATCAGGGAGGTCTCCCACCGCAGTCTCAGACTCATCCGGGTCAACCGCTTCAACCCGTTCCTCCGCATCCAAATCAACCGATACCGCCGAGTCATCCCTCGCAGCTGCAAAATGTACCGGGACACCCCAGTCAGTCTCCGCATCAAGCTTTAGCTGGACACTCGAATCAATTGCATCAGAGCGTACCCGGACATCCAGGAGTGCAACCGGTGCATCCGAGTCACCAGCCCGCATCGGCCGGACACCCTGGGCAGGGCGTCCCGTCGATGTCTAACCCCAATGTTCCCGTGCATATGGGCCAAAATGTTCCACATCAAAATCCGAATTCTGTCAATCATGGGAATCAAATGCAGAGTGTACCGCCGCATTCGGGTCAGTCGCACGTAGCTGCGCCTGTGCATCCTAACCAGTCGCACCCGAGTCATCCGAACTCTCAACAGAATGTACCTCCTCATCAAAGTCAGAGCCACACAAGTTTACACGGCGGGGCTGCCCAAAACCATCCAGTTTCAGCTTTACAAAGCATGGGAGGAATGGCTGGTTCTACCCATTCGAGTGTTGCAGGTCATCCTTCGATGCACGTCGGACAATCGATGCAAGGTGTTCATTCCGCTCATCAGAATCCAAGCGGACATCCACAACAACAAATGATGCACATGGGTTCGTTTCCCCAGAGCTCTCCTCACGCTGTGCCGGCGCCTCCGATGAGCTACGGTCAGCATTCAATGCAAAGGTCATTGGATGTCAACGTGAACCCCGTTCAAAATCAGTATTCGACTGGAAAGAACTTGGTGGCGTTGGATGGATCGAGCCCGCAATATAGAGCTCCGTTCCCACAATTGTCTCCTCAAATGTCTCCAAGGGCTCAGATGTCTCCTCGTCCTCAAGCATCTCAAATGTCACCTAGACCTGTAATGTCCCCAGCTAAACCTTCGAACGTGTCTCCTCACCCTCACGTTCAGAACACTCTCAGTCCTCGTCCCCCGCCGACGAATAAGACAGCATCGCCAATTCCGACATCTAATTATTCTCAACAATCTACTCTGCAAGCACTCGAACAGATGGTTCTTCCCGGTGCCGTAAATGCAAACGGAGAATATGGATATCAAGGTTTGCGCAATCCAATGTCTCCGGCCGTCGGACCTAGAATGCCTATGTCGCCTCAGCAATGGCAACACGGTTCGCTCAGGGCCAATCACGGCGTAAATGGAGCAGTTTCTGATATAACCGGTCTTACTGCTCCTAGTATCGCACAGCCGATCGCCTTTGTTAAACCTCCAGAAGATGTAATCCCTGCAGAAGGTTCTATAAATTCTAGAGACCGAGATGTACCAGAAAGACAAACTTCGGTAACCCCTTCTAATGACAACGTAGTTAGTAATGCTAAGCAAATTGAAGAAATTAAAGGAGAAAACTTTGACCATCCTGGTAATTCTGTGGAGGCCGTTCCAGTCTCTGCAGTTGTCAATACGGACATAGCAACGGAAATGCCAAAATCACCAGAGTCGTCGACCGTTACAGTTGAACCTCAAATCATTAAAGAAGATATTATTAAATCAGACACGGAAATTAATTCAAATTCATCGTTAAATGTAGAAATTCCGACTGCAACGTTGACGACTGATAACGTTCCCAAGCTGGAAAATAATGAAAACAATTTAAACATAGACCCTGTACCGCCGGAATTAAACGGTAGTATAATTGGCAGAGTGGATTCACCCATTAATGTGGCCCAACATGTACTGCCATCGCCGACTATGATGAATATTCCACCTCAGCATTCCAGTCAAAGTCCACAAATGCTCACCAATATTGGAATACCAAATAATCAACAGCCAAACATGAGCATGCCTCCTCAGATCAACATTTCATCATCGAATCTACTGCCGATGGCAAACATGCCACCTATCATTGCACCGCATAGTATTCCTCCTATTCCAATGCCACCCCATATTTCATGCCCCCCTGTGCCCCCGAATGCTATGCAGTTGCCGCCGCAGGTGCCGATGAGCCAACCCCAAATCAATCAAACAATGCCACCTGGACCTCCGATACATAGCGGTATGCCGAGTCATCTTGGACTGCCACCGAATATGGGACCAATGGGAATTCCTCCTCAAGGACAGTATGACGCTACGAATCCCATGATGGGGAATATGGGTATGCCACCTAGAGGGCCAAACATGGCAATGGGTCAAATGCCCCCGGGGGTGATGCCTATGATGGGGCCGGGAATTATCCCACATCCCAACTTAGCTAATTTGTATCAACCCCCAATGTCGCATCATCAAGAAAGGGCGGCATTGCAGCAGCAAATCCAAGAAATTTATTGCATGCCTGCTTCTCCAGAAAACCAGGAGAAAGCGATGCGACTTCAAGAACGGCTCAATATTCTCCAACAACACGAAACCAACGATAAATGTACCGGAGGACCCCAGTGTATTTTACAGAATCCTATGTACGGATCTTCTATGATAGATAGCCCTCAGGTGTCTAGTACGACGGGACGCGGACGTACTAAAGGTCCCACTAAACCGAGAAAACCTAGAATGAAAAAAGCCGATAAAATGGCGGAATTCCCCCAGAAATCTGAAATTCTACCAGTGTCCGAAGACTGTGTCACTCCAGGGACAGGGTTGAAATCAATGACTGATATTGGTGAATTTAGAAGTTCTAATGAATATTTATCACTCGACAATACGTTTGATAATGATAGCATGGATTCGAAAACTAAAAAAACACCTAGGAAACCAAGAGAGAAAAAACAAAAGGAACCTAAAATTCCAAAAGAACCGAAGTTGCCTAAAGAGCCCAAATTGCCTAAAGAGAGGAAGAAAAGAGAGCCTCGGGATCCTAACGCGCCAAAAAAGCGGCGGTTGAGTAAGAAGAAGGCAGGAGATCCAGGTAGTGATTATGAATCTTCGAGTCTCATGCAGGGCGGAGAAATAAAATCTGATGGAGAAGAAAGGAGTAAAGGTATTTCCGATACGCCTTTGTCTTCTGTAAATATTTCGTCAATGGATGATTCGGCTGTGACCGATTTTGATGATATTCCTGTTTCTAAAATTCCCATAAAAGATCTTTTAGAGGAGGCAAAGAAAGATCGAGACGAAAGTGTTTACGATTTGGACGAAGAAACCTATTCGAATAGTACAACTCCCAAGAAAAAGGGTACTGGTGGACGAAAAAGTAAAGTTATTAACAGTGCGATAAAGAAAAGCAAACGATTGCCTGCACCGCGTCGTAAAAAGAGAGGTGGTATTGTACCAGAATCTGATGGAGAACCTGACGATCTTATCACTACTCCTCCTCCCTCTCCCCCTCCGGAAGGGGATTGCGATAGCTCAAAGCGAAGATCTGCTCGTCATACACAAAGAAAAAAATACACAGATGATGTATTATTGCGATTATCGGATGATGAGTATCCTATAGTTTCAACTTCAAAAGGCGATAAAGACGGATCACCTACGGAAAATTTGAAAGAAGTATCATCAAAAGATGATGAAAAAGGAGATGAAAAGGGAGATACTGCTAATAAACCGAATTATGTTTATATTAATACGACTGATGAAGACTCGATGATAGTTCAATTTGTGCTCGCTTCGAGAATGGGTAAAAGAGAATCAATTCCGGAACCTCCAAAGCCACCTGTTGTTGAAACTGAAGATGTCAAAACTGAGGAAGAGACTAAAAAAGATGATGAAATAGAAGAGAATGAAAGCAAAGTTATTAAAAGTGAACAGGAAAAATCTGACGAATCTCTAATTAAGGAAGAAATGATGGAAGTAGATGCTCCTGTTGATGTTTGTGAAACACCTAAATTGCAGGAGGAAGATTCTACTGATAATGTAGAAGTTAAAGTTGACCAACCGAGTGCTTCCATTGATAATGTAGTGGTTAAAGTTGAAAATGAAGTTCCAGAAACAGAAGCAAAAAGTGACGAAGATAACCAGATAAAATCTGAATCCATAACAGATTCTCCGGTAGAAGACACAGTTAAAACTGAAGTAGATGTTAATGATCCAAGTGCTGCTGTCAAACCCACTCTTGTAATGGTTGATGTGGAAGAATATTTTGTTAAATATAGAAATTTCTCTCATTTACATTGTGAATGGAAAACGGAAGATGAATTATATAAAGGAGACAAACGAATTTATTCAAAGATTAAGAGATTCAAACAGAAACAGTCACAGCAATTGAATATATTTGAATATTTTGATGACGAGCCATTTAATCCTGATTATGTCGAGGTGGAACGCATTTTAGATGTCTCAGAACACGTAGATCCAGCTACTTCAGAACGTGCTAAACACTATTTAGTTAAATGGAAGAGTCTTCAATATGAAGATAGCACGTGGGAGCTCGAAGAAGATATAGATCCTTTAAAAATACGTCTATTTGAAACGTTCAAAGACGTTCCATCTAAAGATAAGTGGAAGTATAAGAAGCGCCCTCCACCCGAGCAATGGGTTCAGTTGAAAGAATCTCCGATGTATAAAGCGGGAAACACGTTGAGGCCTTATCAATTGGAAGGACTGAATTGGTTGTTATTTTCGTGGTTTAACGGTCGTAACTGTATTTTAGCCGATGAAATGGGATTAGGAAAAACAATACAAAGTTTAACTTTTATTAACTCAGTGTGGGAGTTAGGAGTAAGGGGACCATTTTTGGTTATCGCGCCGCTATCGACGATTCCCAACTGGCAACGAGAGTTGGAAGGATGGACAGATATGAATGTTATTGTGTATCATGGCTCGCAGCAGAGTAAAGTCATGATTCAGGAATACGAATTGTTTTACAAAAATGAGAAGGGGCAGTTTATTAAAGATATAACGAAGTTTAACGTTCTCATAACTACGTTTGAAGTTATTGTCACCGATTTTCAAGATCTTAAGCTATTTAACTGGAGACTGTGCATCATTGACGAAGCCCATAGGTTGAAGAATAGGAATTGTAAATTGTTGGAAGGTCTGCGACAACTTCATTTAGAGCACAGGGTACTTTTGTCTGGCACCCCTCTGCAAAACAATGTCAATGAATTGTTTTCGCTACTCAACTTCTTGGAACCCACTCAGTTTGCCAGCAGCGAAGCTTTCTTGACTGAATTCGGTCAGCTAAAATCAGAATCTGAAGTTGTGAAGTTGCAAGCGTTATTAAAACCGATGATGTTGAGGAGATTGAAAGAGGATGTTGAAAAATCTTTGGCGCCTAAAGAAGAAACTGTGGTCGAAGTCGAACTGACTAATATTCAAAAGAAGTATTACAGGGGCATATTAGAACGAAACTTTACATTTTTGTCGAAGGGTACTGCTTCAGCTTCAAATATACCAAATTTAATGAACACAATGATGGAGTTACGAAAGTGTTGCATACATCCATATTTGTTGAATGGTGCAGAGGACCAAATCCAGTATGATTACAAGCAAGCTCACGGAGAAGATCAAGACGCATATCACAAAGCTTTGATTCAATCTTCCGGTAAAATGGTACTCATCGATAAGCTTTTAGCAAAATTGAAAGCTAACGGACATAGGGTGTTAATTTTTAGTCAAATGGTTAGATGCTTAGATATTTTGGAAGACTACTTAATGTATAGAAAATATCCATTCGAGAGGATCGATGGAAGGATAAGAGGAAACATGCGACAAGAGGCTATTGATAGGTTTTCGAAGCCCGATTCTGATAGATTTGTGTTTTTGTTGTGCACCAAAGCCGGTGGGCTCGGAATCAACTTGACTGCTGCTGATACTGTGATAATTTACGATAGCGATTGGAATCCACAAAACGATTTGCAAGCTCAAGCTAGGTGTCATCGTATCGGACAACAGAAAATGGTCAAGATTTATAGGTTGCTCTGTCGCAACACTTACGAGAGAGAAATGTTTGATAAAGCTTCTCTGAAGTTGGGTCTCGATAAGGCGATTTTGCAGAGTATGAATACATCACAAGGAGGCAAAGAAGGCAACACTAAGCAATTGTCGAAGAAAGAGATCGAAGATCTATTGAAGAAGGGCGCTTACGGAGCTGTGATGGACGATGACAATGCCGGTGACAAATTTTGCGAAGAGGATATCGATATTATCTTGGCTAGGCGCACACAAGTAATTCAGATGGAGTCAGAAAAAGGATCCACCTTTTCCAAAGCCAGCTTTTCATCTTCAGGTATCAGGTCAGATATTGACATTGACGATCCTGACTTTTGGAAAAAATGGGCAAAGAAAGCCGAGATTGACACCACTGAAAAGAAAGAAGATGACGATCTGGTCATGTTGGAACCGAGAAGACGTACTCAGATAAAGCGTTATGGACACGATGACGCAACTTTGGAAATGTCCGATATGGACAGTACGCCTGACATATCTGATGACGACGGAGAAGGTATGAGATTAATTTGTTTTTAACCTATGCCTTGAATAGTTTTATTTATTTGAATTATTATTTTAGGACTTGGACTTCGTAGCAAGAGACGTAAAGATAAATTTGGCCGAAGAGCTAAACGTTACAACGACGAATATCTTCCAAATAAAGACGGAGCTTATTACGAGGAAATAATATATGGAAATTGGTCCAGATCAGAATGTTTCAAAATTGAAAGGGGCCTTTTAACATTTGGGTAAATATTTTTAATGTATTTCTTCTACATCTTACCCTTGTTCGCTGAAATTATTTATAAATATTTTACATCTCCTGTCAGCAGATATGAGCATTGTAGCATTTTTCACTTTGTTTGAGAATCTCATGGGAGATCAAATAACAAATATATTTGATACCCATTCCTTTACAACATCAACTTACCACAGCTCACATAATTAGTCAATACTTATTTATAGACAAAATAGATACTGTAGAATGTTTATATTTTACCCTTTCGATCAAGTAATAACATTACTCCCATGCTTAAAATACTATATTTATACATGAGTGAGTATTTAGTTTATAGTCTCGCTAAAACAGGTCATGATGATATTGATTTTTACTGTCATGGAAACGTTATTGATTACACTTACATTTTATGTAGACTTCTTGAGTTTTCTAAATTCGGCAATTTTATTACTTACTGGTAATATAGTTACGATTCAATGTGCTTCATTGTTTGAAAGATGGATAACATTAGCATGGAAGTGGACGTGCAAAAAATTCAAAATCAAAATAAGTTGTTCAGTTTGGAAAATAGTATATTAGAAAAATATTTGGATCGAGAGTGTTTCAATATTGTCGATGAAATCACTAGATTCAGAGACTGTTACGATACTTTATTGAAACACTATGCTGTTGAAATGAATCTTGACAATTTTACATCTAAAGAGATGTTAATATCTTTCATGAAAGATAAAACGGACTCGAAAATCGATACAAAAATGATGATACGGTTGAAGCTTCATGTTGTGGTTCAACCTGAATTGAAAATTTTTAAATTATCCTTAGAAGAAGCTGTGAATAACGTTCGAAACAAACTTGATTTTATCGATAGCGAAATAATCGATACTAATATGAGAGTCGAAGATTTGATGACGGTCAAGAAGAAGTTTAACATGCCAATGAAGACTGCACAAAATTGGACTGATGAGTTAGAAGACTGTTTGAAGCGCGAGTCGCAAAAACATTACAAGTTTTATTTGCATACAAACATTCTGAAAGGCGAACATCGTAAAGTCAAAATAGCTTTATGTCAAAAGATGAATTTTGAAACACCTATCAAGTTTATCGATTATGAAAAGCTCAAAATTGAGCATGAAAACGCGCTCATAAGCCTTTCTGATAAAAAAAATGCAACACAGGAGTTGAAAAATATTTGCAACTCCATGTATGGAAACTTCCATGTCAAAAATGGTGATTTATCAAAAATTATTGAATCCAGCAAACGAGTTAGCTGCGAGATTATAGAAAACAAAGCCCAGTTGAAGAGAATAAAAGAAGAAATCGTGAACGTTGATTTAGTGATCGAGCAAATTTACGACAGATTTGATACGAGACAATGTGTTACAGTGATGGAGTATCTGAAACTGAAATGTGAAATGGACCAACTGAGTGACTCAATACGAAAACTTAAAAAATTTAAATTGTTTTAGTAGTATGAAATAAAATTATTAATAAAACGTCTTTTCTTTCTGTTTTTATTCATATGCACTTCCCTGTTTTATTTTTTAATAGTATTATTCATTTATTGATTATTTGTTTCTAGATGGGGCAGATGGGAAGACATTCTTGGTAAAAATCAGTTCCGAAAAGGTTGGAGTACTACTGATATTGAAGACTGCGCTAGAATAATAGTAAATATATTTTCTACTTGTATGCTATTTCATAATTATGTTAAATGATGACCAACCATGCTAATACCGAGGGAATGTAGATTCTCGCTGAGTTTAAAGACATCTGATTTCAGAAAATATTTATTACGTAGACCATTTTTCTTGCAATATTGCTATATTAACTATTAATCTATTTTTAGGTATTGTTTTGCCTTCGTTATTATAAAGGAGATGAAAAAATAAGCAACTTTTTATGGGACCTTATTCAGCCGACCGAGAATGGCGAGGTAATGATATCTCGCAATCACAGTGGTCTTCATAATCCAGTGCCGAGAGGTAGAAGTGCAAAGAAAAAACTCAAAAGTCGAGATGGAAAAGATCAAAAATTGCAGAGATGGGAGGATCCGTCACATTGGAGCTCAGCAGAGAAATTTGATTGTGAATCTTATTTAGATAATAATTACAAAAAGCATCTGTTCCGTCATGCCAACAAGTAATTATCAGCCAAAATATATGTATATTATTTGCTCTTCATATATGATTTTAATAATATTTTTCATCATAGATTACTGCTGCGCGTTCGTCTGATGTATTACATAAAGCACGAGGTCATCAACGACTTGGCTCAGCAAATTTCAGACGGAGCTAACATTAGGTGAGAACCGAACTACTCATTTCTTTATGTATTGCTTCGCTTGAATAATCATTTAATAGTCGTTCGTTAAACGCAACAATTTCCAATCTCATACGATTATAGTGTGCAACAAATTTTAATTTTTTTCTACAAAGTGGTGATACCTTGATTTGTATGTAAAATTGTGTGCTGATATGGGAAATCTTTCATTAGTTATTTTTAGCATATAGATTTATTTGTTATAGTCAATAGTTCATGATTTTACAACACTGATTTTATCTTTAATAATCATCATGATTGATATTACATTGACCTTGACATCAGTTTTGAGCATTACAGTTTTGGATTTTTGTAATAATAAAGAAGTAAAAAATAATAAAAATCGCTACAAAGAAAATAATATATTTTCTTAAAATTATAGTAATTCTAAGATTCTATTACTATAATTATTTTTTCCTTATATGTACAGGTTTTTGTTATAGGCGATTAGATTTTTTATAATTTTGACATACTTTTTATACTTAAAATTTTTTTGTCCTAAAAATATATTTAATTGTATTCTTGAGCCCAAAACTCAGCTCCGCTAATACAATAAGTACCATGTATCATAATCTCTACATACATTTATAGAAAGAAATTAAGTTTCTCTTTTTCCACTATTGATTGTTTTTCTGTTGTATTGTATATTTATAGCATATTGCAAAATCAAAATCGATTATATCAAAAACTGGTAGAAAAAAATACATATAAAATAGGTATCATCCCTTTGCAATAAAAACTTGTTGCAGTATTATTTGATCAAATTAACAATGTCCAAGGTGTATTTGGAAATCGTTGTGAGGTCAAATCATGCCATAATCCTTGCATGATTCGTAAAAAATGTTTGTAATGCTTATCGAATCGCATAATCATGCTTTTTAAAAAAAGATCTAATATCAATAATCATCCCATTAAATTAGTCGGTAATTTCATTTTACTAACTGAGAGAGTGTTACATGCCGCTCGCACAAGTCGGACGAGGGGCGACTGCAAACGTTCATGTTTGCCGTCGTCGGAACGGAACCAACGAGACCGGCCCCTTATCGCGATGATAGAATGCCTGGCAAATTATGTATGTTGTGTGTGGCAGTTCCCTGTCGATGCGCGTACCCCATTCCGACAGTCACCCGCCGCAAGCGTGGTGGGATTCGGCCTGTGACCTCTCGTTGCTCATTGGAACCTACAAACACGGCTACGAGAACTATGCTGCCATGAGGGCTGATCAGCAATTGATATTTTTCCACCGATTGGGACCGCCCGTAGAGGATAAAGATTCCTCCGTTGTCAAGTAAGTGTGTCGCACGGATCAATCTCGTGGTGGATGATTGCAAAACTACACAAAATTTGGAGTGTCTGTGGGGTAAAATTTTATTATTTATTTTCTTCACGTGCATTGTCATATATGCTTCTGGTCCTCAGCGCTTGTGCGTTCTGTGTGGTAGTGTTGGTAATCGATTGGCATGACTATTTCTTCGTCGAAGTTTGTGCAGAAATTAAAGTAAAATCCATTCTCACAGTCTTTCTCCGAAAACTTGTTAGATAAAGCAATGCAACAGCAGATGACTAAGTATGAAGCTACAAATCAATAGGAAAAAACTGACAGTAAACCGCTGTCATTTTTTTCTTATCAGCTGTTGTAACACATTTTCTTATAAGAAGGTTCTGCTTTCTCTCATTGATTGGATTTTATTTAACTCTGAACAGGCTTTAAAAATTGTTTACTTTGTATTCATTTACATCATTTTTTTTTAATTAATTAATCAAGTAATTCATTATACAGTAGAATGTAAAGGTGGATGTAGTTAAAGTTACATAATTATTTAGATTAATTATATGTATTATATACAATTTCCACTTAAAATATCTGGTGGAATCGTGCTTTTTAAAATATGCATATATGAATTTATTATTTTAATTATGTGATGCTATCAATTTACATTTTTTCTAATGTATTTACAGAAACGAGGAACTGATGCAAAGTTTGATGGAGCAAGAAGATCACGACACTCCGATGTCATCCCCTCCTATGTCTCCGGCGGGGACGTCTGGTGACTTTGACGACAGTACGCAAGGAAGCGGGGGTGGAAGTACTCAGACCAGTCTCACCAGCATGCAATGGCCTTCCATGCAAGATTTGAACGCTCGTCTACGTAAATTGATAACTTCATATCAGAGAAACTATAAAAAGGAAGAGCTTCGCCTTCAACAGAGAGTGAGATTAATTTAAAAAAACTAATTTAATTTTAATTTATATATGTTGCTTTTATTTTATTTTTTAAATTTTTATTTTATTTTTTATTTGCGTACTGATATTTATAATCAGTATTTAATGCAGGAACGTCGCGATAAAATGGAACAACTCGTTCGTGACAAAGAACGCGAGGACAGTCAATGGAAATGGACAAGGGCAGAGGAGGAATCTTTCTGTAAAACTGTCAGCTCGTACGGAGTCGAATTCGATCCAAGCACAAAGAGTTTGCGTTGGGCTAGATTTAAGTCATTGGCCAAATTAGAAAAGTCCGACGAGGCTCTCACCGATTACCTGAAGGCGTTTATGGTAATGTGCAAGCGCCAGTGCGGTTTGATGTTCAGTGAAGAAGAAAAACCAATGCACGATTTAACAGTCGAGTCCATCGGTGAAGAAAGGGCAATTACCACTCTGGAACGGTATATAATTATCGATCATTCTTTATTTTATTATGCTGTGAAAAAATTACAATATTGATAATTTCAGAATTGATCTATTGCGAGTCCTCCGTGAAGAAATCGTTTGTCACCCACTATTGGATGTAAGAATGGCACACTGTGAATTAAACGATGAAGCTCCTTCTTGGTGGATTCCTGGAGTCCACGATAAAATACTAGTTTCAGGGGTTTGCAAGTAAGTTTATTTTATAATATTTGAATATAATTTTATAGGCTTGTTGTAGGCTTATTGAAATTTCTTTTAGGCACGGTCTGGGGGATTCTTATAATAAAATGTTCTGCGATCCTAAACTTCCTTTTGCCGAAGCTGCTAGGAAATTGATCGAAACTAAAAATAAACCCGTCATTAAAGAAGAAGTCGAAGTCAAAGAACCCATCAGTCCTGAAATTGATAACGAAGAGTCAAATCAAGACGATGCGGATGATTCTTCAGATAAAAAGGTTAAATCTGTAAAGAAAACTGACGATGATACAGAAGAGGAACAAAAGCCCGAAACTTCAACTGCACTTTCTGAGCTAGAAACGCTCACAAAGTCTGTTAAGACAGAAGTTGAACTGAAAATGGAAGAACCTCTTTCGCCGAGCAGTTGGTTCAGTGATCTCACACTAGAATCAAGATTGCATAATATCATACACGCCGTACAGAACAACGAATGGCCGACAGCAATGAGAGCTCCGTTGCGTGACACCGCTTTGTTACGCGATCCTACGCCATCGCCGAGACCAAACTCGACAAATCCGTCTGCTTCGCCAGCGCTCTCTGGATCGTCTGCCCCTTCACCTCGAACGTCGATGTATACGTCGCATTTGCCGTCGACGTCTCATTCCCAACTACAATCCAAACTAAAAAAGCAACATATAGCTATCGATGTCGAAACCGAAAGAGCGAAGTTGCACGCGTTACTCAACACGCAACAAATTTTATCGCAAGGTATTTTTTTTAAGTTTATTTTAGTTAATGTATTTACGCTTGAAGTGAAAAAAATAAACATAAAATCATAAAGTCATGTTTTCAGGTTTGTTGCCACCGAGTCTGTCGATGAAGCTAGCCGGCAGTTGGGATAGAGACGACTCGAGCGATTCGTCCAGGCGATCTACGCCCGCTCCGCTTCCTCCACCGCCTCCGGCTCATCAAAGACCATCTCCGATAAGACCGCCCACGCCTAGTCATCAATCTTCGAATTCGAGCGGTCCTGTGGACTTGTCCGCCCCGCTCGACTTGAGTGAAGTTCAAGATTTTTCAATGTCTAAAAAACAAGCTCCAGCATTGTTGCCGGCGCCACCTCAAAATAAAGGAAAATTGGACGACATGCTTAGCAAATTAATGAAAAGAAAAAATGCGGTAAATTCCATGCTAATAAAAATAGGTATTTTTTTACGACCAATTCTCAACTTTATTTTTCTTACAGCCCGAACCTGAACATATTGTGGGTAAGGAGAAGAAGAGAAAGAAGTTAGATGAGATTGTTTTAGGTTTGTCCGCTGCTAAATCTGGAAGAACGAATGCAACTCCTCCACCAGATCCGCCCAAGAAAAGTCCAGTGGTTGCAAACGTAACGTTGACACCGGCTGCTCCGCCTTCGTCGTCTCCAGCTCCCCACTCGACGCAAAAGCCGTTCTCTATTACTGTTACTAGCGTACCCTCGTCGCAGGTTCCGCCTAAGGATTTATCATCGTTTTTGACTCAATCTGACCAAAGTTCATTGTTAAAACAGAAATCATCCACCCCTGCTTCTTCGTCAACGTCTTCGCAAAGAAAAACATACGAATCCATGTTAACAGATATGACAAAGGCAGCCGACTTAAGTTCTAAATCTGCATCATACTCGCACGAAGCAAAAGTTAACAAATGGCTCGCCGAACAGAACGTGGGAGATGCGCTCGCCGATTATATGGCGCAAAGGCGCCGACGTCACGTTGAACCGAGTCTAGATCTAAAACGACTAACTGGTGAAGAGCACGTTCCGGTTGTACATCGTCTTTCCGGCAAACGCCTAAGTGGTCCTAAAGCACCCAAGTTGAAGCACTTAACGCAATGGATAGCAGAAAATCCGATGTACGATATGGACCCTAAATGGACCGATAGTGTTCGAGAATCTGTGAAGCTCTCTCAAGATTCTCGACCGCCACGAGCTTCCTCAACAGCTCCCGCTAATACTCCTCCCGAGAGGAAAAAGGGACGACCGCCTATAGTTGATTCTTCAAATAACGCTTCTCAATCGATGAGTTCAAATTTATCTTTCCCCGGATTGTCGTCTCCTAATCTTTCCGGGCTCAACACATCTTTGTTAAGCAGCCTTTCGGGTCTTAGCTTCGATCCGAAGGCGTTAGCGTCGACTTTATCAAATTTGGCTAATTTCGATGCAAAATCTCTCGGAGCCTTCGATCCAAAGTTATTAGCTAGTCTGAGCGGTTTCGATCCCAAAAATAATCCGCTGTTAATGCCTTTCGGTGGGATGCCTAATATGTTAGGCGGCAGCAATATGTTTGCAAATTTAGCTGGTTTGGGATTACCGGGCTTTTCAAATATGGACTTGTCCGCTTTAGGCGCAGCTTCGGCGAGCGAGAGTGCGTCGACTTCTTCTAGTAATAAGGCTAAAGCAAGGAAAAGTAACGACTTACATGCATCCAGTAGTAAAAGCAGTGCGGCTAATGCTGCTGCTTCACAATTTCCTTTCATGTTCCCCAATCACGGATTGCTTTATCCGCATTTAGGACTAGGCGGATTAAATCCGTTCGGGGTTCAACCGGGAGGCATGAGCGCATACGATGCATTAACTCAATGCGGGTTATTGAATGGCGGGTTGGGCGTAAGCACCGCTTCCACCACTTCACACAGTAACACAACTCAAAGTACGAGTAGAACGTCAGGGAAACCGTCTTCATCCTCGTCTTCGTCGAGAATTCCGAGCTCGTCGACTTCTACATCTACGACATCGTCTAGACATCAAAAAGCGGCTTTAGATCGACAACAACAGGCTCAATTGCAACATCTATTATTACCACACGATACATATCTTTTAGAGTCACTCAGTAAAGCAGCATCTTATGAAGCGTTAAAATCCAGCGATAAGAGGGTACGCGATAGTGATCGTAGAGATGCAGTTGAATTAACGAAAGTAGAAAAACGAAAGAGTGAAACGCCAAAGGCCCAATTGCCTTCGGAATTTTCTGCCGTTCAAGAACAACTGTTAAAGTCTGCCAAAGGTGATAAGAAAGAGTCGGATATTAGCAAAATGCTGTATGAACAAATGGCATCCGGCGCGTTGAGTGCGAGTCTCGTTAGTCCCGGTGCTACAAAACGTAAAGAATCAGATAAAGATCCATTTGAAAAACTTAGTAAAACTTCTGCTGAATTTATTGCTAGAAGTTTAGAAGATCAACGACCTAACGCATCATTGCCTAGTAGTAGTAGTAGTAATAGTAAACGATCAAAGGAGGAAGTAAATACGGAAGCTGAAAACTTAGTCGTGAAACGTACAGAAAGTCCACAACCAAAAATTGATCCACCCGAAAGCATAGAGGTGGAGCCTCCGACTCCGCAAATTAGCGTTCCTCAAGAAACTCCCAATGAAGATAATATTACAAACGAAATGGACTTAGAGGATTTAATAGCGCCGTCGACTGTTGTTCGTAGTAGCGGTGTGTGTAAAGAGGAAGAAAAACCTGCACCAGTTGATGTGACCTTAGAGCCTGCAGTGGAAATCGATCAAAATGAAACCTTAGATGACAAGTGTCCGTCGCCTGCGACATCCTCTGCCGTCGAAAGTGAAACATCTAAAACGCAATCCGACGAAGCGCCTTCGACGGATACATCTTCTGAAAATGTCGAAACGAAAAAAACTCCAGGGAGGAAACCTAGAGGTAAAAGACCCCGAGAGGAACTAGATCAACCTACGGAGAGAAAACGAGAGTTGAGGTCCAGCGCCGGTCGGCAAGCTGCAGCAGCCGCCGCGCGGGCAGCGGCCGCGGCTCGCCAGGAGCAGGCGGCGTCTGCGCCTCCGCCTCCATGACCAACGCGTCGCCGTTCGAACTCTCGTCATTAGCTACGCATAAATTTTATCAACGTTTGTTGTTAAAAGTGAAACGTATTTATTAAAAAAACATGTGTAAAAATTACATGCAATTTATATATAATAATTTTAAACGTGATGGGTGAGAGTTCATATTGACAATTCAGTGAGTGTAATCCTGTGCAATGATATGGATTTTCTACTTAATTGTAATTCATAAAAAAATATTTTCTCTTTTATTTTCTATATTCTGTGATAGTATTTTTTTCTAATTGAAATTTTCCAAAAAATAAATGGAAGAAAGCCTTGTAAAAAATTATGTCCTGGAATTAACAACATGTGTAATAAAATTATTCTTGTTCGTTTTATACACTATTGTGTATATGTGTATTGTAAAATTTATTCCAGTTAGGTTATTAACCAGGAATCCCTATATTATATCGCTTTTTTGTAAAATATTTATTATTTTTATGCTTATTTAGATTTTTTTAAGGATCTGCATATTAAGATATGATACTATAAATGTATTAGTATATCTGATTAAATTTAATAACATTATGTATGCTTGTTTTCATTCACCTCTAAACCTTAAAAACATAAGTGAAGATGGGTTGACGAATATACTTAAGTGTGTTGCATGATTTTAAAAGTTGATAAATGCCGAGAACCACTACTTGGGCGTAAAATACCTGATTAAAGAATTAATTGCTTCATTTATTTATTTTTTGAAAGAATGAGTTTATCAACTTCAGATGATAACATGTGATTGAGATAGTCAGATGTGCGATGAGATGAGCGAATGTTATAGGCCTTCAACTCCAATTATATTATTGGTATTGTCGCTCTTGCCACTATTATATATTGGTATTGATTATGCTTTGATGTATTCTAAACTAGTGGCTGATTCAGAGAATTTTCAGGAAATGTGTCTAATCAAAATATTTTTTTATTTATTTATATACATGTCATGAATGTTAACCAGCGACTATCGGGGGGGCAGGAACCAAACAAAACATTGGAAAAGAGCTATTAGAACGCTATCTTGATAACATTTAAAAATAGCTTTCAACGAGAATATACAATATTTGCTATCATTGAGGACAGAACGCTTTTAAAATTATTTTTGATTCAACTCCAGAGATGATTTAAAAAGGTACAAACAACACCGACCATCCAATGTGTTAAAATTAACGAATTATAATTTGATGATTAAAAAAGATTGTGACGTACGAAACGGGATTTTGTACGGGTTTTTTGTCATAATCTACCAGGAGTGCATAAGAGTGAGAAGGTAGCTGACAATTATTTTAATTATTGGGAAATCTATTTTTTTCAATTTCTGCAAATTATGTTTGGATATGAACTTCAAGAGTCGCGTGAAAGCATATTCAGAAGAAAAAAAACGCTTCAAACTACTGTTTTTGTACGGGTTTTTTGTCATAATCTACCAGGTGTATAGAATAGGTGAGGAGGTAGTGGAGCTAATAATTTATTTATTATTATATATAATTATTGTAAGTGTTACCAGGGCATTACGCTCTATCTGATATGGAATAATAGTATATATATATATACATATTCATAAAGCCTATTATTGCATAACCGCAATTCTTAACGGTTCCGACCAATCAGAAAAAAAAATTATTTATTTTAAATTTCCATGGAGACGCATGATCTTATAAAAAGGTTACTATGTACATAAATAAACAAAATACACAAGGCTATCGAATGCGTGCATAATGTTATTTTTAAGTTTAAGAGCTTAATTAATTATAAAATATAATTGAAATAATTCATATATAATAAAAAATATGGTCGATAGCGCAAAGACATCTGTTGATAAAAGTATTTTCCATTGATTTACCAATTTAATATAATTAATTGAATTGCAAATTAACCAGGTACGTGCTAACCGTAAACATGTTATCATTATTAGTATTATGTACGAGGATTGAAAGTTATTGTGGATCAAACCACATAAACGCTAATAAAACGATTTTTTTATCTTGTGACATTCTGGGATTTGTCATGGCGATCGCGTAACAATGATTATGAAGCAGGCGGTTATTTAACTGAATAAGTTTGGTTCCATTTCGGCGTAGTCATATTATTAATCGCTCATGGCTTCTGAAAAATAATTATGAACCATAAAAACTATGCACAATAATTAGAATCTAAGCACAATATTCCCACAGAGAAATGATAATGATATGTCATAATTTTTAAATTATTAATGTTATAATCGTCCTAAAATATCAGTCGTGGGCACTTGTCTTCTTTATTCTTACGTTTATTGTGCCATATGGTGATAATCAGTGACGGTTGGTGAGACAATTTATTATTTATAAACTCAATACTTTATTTATGCAATAATGTAAATTAAATATAATAAATATAAAAAAATGTTTTAGACCACTAGGTAAAACACTGCTCGAGATTCAAACTCATTATTTATGCAATATGAATGTTTTTATTCATTCTGTTTAAAGTTTATTTTATTACTTGCCTGTATACAATATTTTTAGTCTCTTATCTTCACCTATTGGACGTAATCTGTCGCCAGCACGTCGCTGTTTAGTTTATATTACTAGTTGAAAATAGTATAGTTTAAATAAAAATGACATGTGCAAATGTCACGTCGCTACTGTACACCGTTTGGAAGTTCTTTTGACAGACACGTGTATTTCCTGTTTTATAGAATAGATTCTGCTCTTTTTTATTTCATATGACAAAATGTTGGATTTCTTGTGAATAATCTTTAAAATAAATAGTACGACTAGAGAATTCAACCGATTTTGACCAGTCTAATTTCTTAAAAGTGTTTTTATACGTTTTAGTGCTACAGCGTTCGGCATCAGCTGTGGATAAAGGTGTCACTAAAATAATAATAATTCATTTTGCCACTTCGGAATATGTACCAATTTATTGTTTTGTATTAGTTGGGATGAGGCGTTGATGTTGGGTATACCTTTGCATAACAAAAAGTTTAATTTTCATAGGTAACAGTTAATTCGGATATCAACTTGTCTTTACTTAGCATTTTATAATTTATTTTAAATATTTTTATGTCTTCTCTAAGAAAACGCTGTCTATTAAAATTGTTTTGAAAGGGCAACAAAGAAACGCTGGCTTAAGTGTGATATCGGGAGACTACATTGAAGAAGTATACAAATATATTTTGTAGTTAGAAAGCCAATAAACAGAATCAAAATAAAAAAATTAAATATCCTTGAAGATCCAACATCGTAAACGAACAAAAATGTCTGAGGTGACGTTTTTAGCCGATGTGTAACCGGGACGTGTGCTAAGTCTACTGATGGTTTAAAATCTTTCTCGCTACAGAGTGATTTAAGCTTTCATCAACCGTCTGCCCTTTAGTGTCAGGAAATACCATATTATGTCACTTTTCCCGATTTCATTAATCATCAAAATATTCCTACTATCTCGAAATTATATTGAGTAAATTTTTATTTGAGGAAAACAAAGAAGGAGAGATTGCTACAGGAGCTAAAAAAGGTCATTTTAGAAAATTTTATTTATTTAGAGATGCTGCGGAAGCTAAAAAAATAAATTTTTGTTCAAAAAGGACAAATAAGAACAACATTTTTGAGGAAGATGACCCTTCTTAAATGAAAACGTTTGATCACCTTATTGTATGAGAAATGCGTTTTATTTTGACCGTCCGTCAGTTATTCGTGTTCTCTATGACACTAATTTATAGCATTCTTGAATTTGATTATTAATTTTGAGATCATATGTAACAAAATACTCATTTTTAATTAAAAATGTTTAAAAAACGAGTTGAAACGTAAAATAAAATATATTTTAATAAAAATATACTATTTGGGGTTATATTGAACATGCAAATTGTTATAATCAAAATTAGTATTTTAAATTATTTAAGTATGCGATATTTAAAGATTAAATTATATTTAAAATATCATTTGAATTTAGTGGATTTTATATTAAAATAAAAACTATAAATTTACTCATCTGGAAAACTCTGCGATTGTCTATGGTCGTTAACCTACCCGAATCTTGTCTCTGGCCTCTCTCTTTCGGCAAACTGTCAACGCCGCCGCCGCCATGGTATGTGCTGCCGTAATCCGTCTATATCTCCGACATTAGTTACCATCGAGTGGTTTATTTATGAAAATGCGTTTGTTTTGTTTTAGGGTAAAGTTAAGTGCTCCGAATTGCGGACAAAAACCAAAGCCGAGCTGACGAAGCAGCTCGATGAGCTCAAGACCGAGCTGACCAACTTGCGGGTCTCCAAAGTCACCGGCGGCGCCGCTTCTAAACTTTCCAAAATGTAAGATAATCTTAATTAACGTTACATACACATAATTATAATAATCAACCTTTCTCGCCATACATTTAATCGCATCGATACAGTTGTAGGTTATGTTTTTATGCTATTGTTTTATGCTCGGTTTTATCTCATTTCAGACGCGTAGTCCGCAAAGCTATCGCTCGCGTGTTCATTGTTATGCACCAGAAGCAGAAGTTGAATTTGAGAGGTTTCTACAAAAACAAGAAATACAAGCCTTTGGACCTCAGGCCCAAGAAGACCAGAGCCATCAGACGCGCGTTGTCGAAACGTGAATCACAGATTAAGACCCGCAAAGAGATCCGTAGGAACTACAGAAACCTCCCGCGTACCTTTGCTATTAAAGCTTAAGTTTATGATTCAAAATAAATTTTAAGTAAAAATTTCGATCGTTTTATTTGTTATTCAATTGGTGTATAGATTTTTCCTCAATATGTGTTTTATAAATTTTAACAATTTAAAGAAAATAACCGATGTTCCAGACAAAAGATAAATCAGATTCCAGTTAAAATCCTGACCTACATATGGCGAATAATTATTTTAAAATGGTAAATAAATTAAGTCTCGAACTATAACTTAAAATACTGCTGCATATTTTATTAAAAATCAACATTCCCTAAAATTCTGTGACACGTAAAAATATATATATGTATTATACACATATATATATATATACTTATTTACATGCTCCACACATTGATGGCATGAAGTGTATAATTGTCAATTCCATATTTGACGACTACAGGAGAAAAAAAAAACTAAATAGAATATGAAAATAGAAAACTAAAGGAAAATCTCAAGTTTGTGGTGTTTAATTGGATATTTTGAAAATAGCAATTATTTGAGTATGTGTATTTCTATTAAAGGTACAAGATGTCATTGTTTTACATTTTAAAGCCATCAATATGTAAGTATTAAAAAATAACTTGTGATATTTGAACTATCTTAAATGAACATAAGTGTTATATTGGGCACGATAATTGAAAGAGTAACCTTAAGTTCATGATCAAGACTCTAAGCACGATCACTTGTCATTTTTATTTATTATTTATACAGTATCAGCAGACAACGAAACCACTCACTTGCTTAACTACACTATGCCTAAGCATAGTAGTATCTAATGATTTTGCAGTTCTTAGATCATTCTTATCTGCTTATCTATTTTTGGTGAATGTATTGACAAAAATGACCTTTTATTAATGATGTCTTTTTTATATTATATATTAACTAGTATTTTATTTTGATTATTAGTATTAAGAAGAGTTTTTTTTTTATTATTTATTGTTATTCCTCATATATTTTTATTATCAAGTTTTACACTTTATGTGTTCAATTTTATTTATTTTTAAATCATGGTATAACTTTGATGTTGCAGAAAAACCATGGAGCATTTTATACGATTTTTAACGAAATATTTTGTTGTGACTAGTTTTATTGGGTACTTACAAGTATTAATTATGTATCCTCAAAACGGGAAAGCGTACGAAATTGCAGGTCATATAAATTTAAGGATAAGTAAGGCAAAAGAGAGGGTATAGTTAATATAGTAGAAGCAAAAAGAAACGGCTGTGGACAAGACAGTGGTTGCTGCAAAAAGATGATATTCGTAGTTCAGCTCAACTTTTAAGAGAGCTAGCAAAAGATCAAAGTAAATACAAAAAGTTACACAGGCGATTCAACAAAGAGACACTAAAATGAAGTGTGCAATACCAGTGAAAATAAAATTCGAGATTACTCTGTCATTTTTGGCATAAGGAAATAGCTATCGCAGTTTATTACATTTCAAAACCAACAATATCGAAATTCATCCCTGAAGTTTTGGTTGCAAATTATGATTAACTTCTGGATTATATAAAGGTAAATGTACTCAGGCAGTATCTCGGTTATAACTTGGCGAATGTTAGTTTTTAGGTATTCCATTGTTTCGGGTTTGTGAACTTTTCACGCAAAACACCCAATGTATATGTAACGAATTGCGCCGTCTTGTTGGAACCACGTGTCTTCCATAGCAATATCTATACAATTAACTGTTAAAGTCTGAACTTCATCGTTTTTAAAAAAGTAAGGCCCAATGACGCCGCTTGACCACAATGCGCACCAAACAGTCACTATTTGGGCATATAATAGTCCCTCGTGTCACATGAGGATTTTTCTCGCCCTATTTGCTTCAATTTTGCTTATTAACATACCAGAGAGGTGGAAATGTGCCTCACCAGAGAAAGAATTTTTTTTTGAAAAATCAGCAATAACTGCCTACTGCTCTAACACCAAATATGAGATTTAGTTCTTGTGTTATCTGAATTTTATACGGATTTAGGTGCAAGTCCAGATGCAAAATGCGTTAAAAGGAGCCATACTAAAAGCCCAAAAGCTAGTGAATCGACAATTCCAGGTCTTGGGTCACACTACATTTACAGCAGCAATATTCAACACTTCCAGTCTCTTCAAATTTTTTCACTACGTTGCGAATTGTTCGCTCAGTAGGACATTTTAAATTTATCTTCCTGTAAATTTCGATATATAGTTCGTACAAAATTTTTATTTCTGTAGAGCAATTTTAATGCGTTGAGCGGTGGCTAAGCGATTCACTTCGTAAATGTATTGTTGCAAACTAACATTTGACACTTTGAACACGAGTGATTATTGACATCTGTCTGATTTACAGTGCTACCAACATAGGACACTCGAATTGGATCAACTGTATTAGGTCTTTGAACTAAACTTACAATGGCCACGTAAACATTCGAAAATCATTAACGTTTGTTTCTGTAACCAAAATTACGCAACTGGTAGTAAAATACTTATACCATTTTTATGGTTTTCGACACACGCATTGTTTCGCGCACCGAATAGTATCGTATCTTTTATTGACGTTGGTAATCGACCACAATGGTTTCCCTTATAAAGAGAACCTGGAGACATACTCTTACTTCATTGAAAAGAGTGAACATTATTTTGCGAGGTTTAACAACATTTTCTCCTATTCACACAAGCTAATAATTAGACCAGTATAGAAACCAGACACGCTTTTCTAGAGGTAGCAATAAAGACTCACCACTGCGAATACTACCGTTTTACATTGATCTTGACCGTCTGCATAATAACCAAATGCACAACACTCGGTCACAATAAATTTTTCTAGGCGTTAGTGAATAAAACTCTATAATATTTATGTAAATGTATTATCTAATGATACAAACTTGTAGTTATTATTCTTAAAACCCTATAGAATAAAATTTAAGATAATTAACGTGAAAATGTCATAAAAATTGCAGCATTAGAACAAAGGAAGATATACTAGTAGTATCAGTGAAACAGGCAGGCTATGAATAAAATAAGTTTTTCATATTTTTATTCCATTTTAACGAGGATGATACCTACAGCCTATGAAAAAGATAAAGAGCGCATCAGAGAGATGTCGAGGAATCCAGAGGAGTAATCCTTTCAGTAATAATTTGTGACCATGTTAGTGCCTAGGCACTTTAGGTGTGTTATGAGTTAATACTATAAGTGTATAAAATCATTCTTAAAAATAGAGTTAAATAAAAGATATAATTAAATAAAAATTTTCGATAAGCGATTTATTGGTGTAATAGGCACTTTAAAATATTCATATACAAAAACAAATACTATAAATTAAATGTTAATAAGTTTTCCGGAGCACCATGAACATGGTTGAAAGTTATCTACGTTAACTTGATTGGACTCGACGAGGTGGCTCTCCTTTATCTCAGTGAGCAAATGGTTAATTTGTGCTGCTGTTTGAATTGTTTCAACTTCTGCATTTGGCTTTGGATACTTCACGCCGCTCTCCTTTATGAGCTGTTCGACCAACTGGCTCAACTGATCGAGTTGCTCTTTCAGATTCTCCTTCTCTTGTGCCAACTGATTTAGCTGAATATCCTTCTCGTATTCCCGCTGCTTCAAAATGCTACGCTGCCTTTGATAAAGTGCAATATATTCGCCAATGGTTTCGGTTTCGCCTTGAAGCTGTAGAACCAAATGCTCCAATCTCTGCTTATCGTCCGATAAATTAGCCATGTCGTCCATCAACTTTGTGAACCTCTCTTGCAATTTTCTCATAGCTTCTGTAGCGGGAATGTGCTTACTATTGTCAGATTTGGTAACCCTAAAAGATTCTTCGTTAGCTTCGATGCCCACATCTTCACTTTCAATCATTTTAACATCAACATCTGTCGTTTCTTCGTCGAACGAAATGCCGTGTTTTAATATGATCTGCATCAATTTCTCATTATTTTCATTCATCACCTTCGAATGTTCTTTGAGAAATTCCAATTCTATTTTTGTTTTATCAGAGGAATGATCATGTCCTTCGCAATTGTTAGAGATATTACTGTATTTCTGAGCCTCTTTTTCTAACATACTAGATTCAGCTTGCAATCTGATCATTTCTTCGTCTTTAGCATAAAGTTTAGATGTGGTGTCTTTCAACTTTTCTTCATTGTCTGCCATCGTCAGTGTCAATGTTTTTGACAAGTTTTTTTCGGCTTGAAGGAGCTCGGCTAACTCTAATTTGCTTTCAGTCTAAAAAAACAATATTATAACGTTAATTATAATATATAATAAATATAGTGTCGTATTGGAAGTATACAATTACAACTGAAAATTAGTAATTTTTGAGATTTTTGTGTGAAACTAGACAGAATGCTTATTGGTTCTAGTTAAATCAACTTTTGCATTTGAGTTTAAAAAAAAATGTATTACGCAAACAATTAAATTAAATAGTATTCAGAAAAACAGCCTCACTTAAACATAGATTTAAATAAGTCAAACAAACCATTTTTTTATAAGCTTCTTGTAGACTCTCCAATTCTGACTTTAATTTTGTATTTTGCGTCATAGCCTTTTGCGCTGCAATTCTGTCGCTTTCAATAGCTGCATTCAATTTTGCAATATCCATCTTCTCTGATTGCATCAAATTAATAGTACTAGTCAACTCTTCAATGTGATTATGGTTAATCTTAATTTGACCTAAATACGATTGAAGAGTTGCTTCTTTCTCTTCTATGGCACTCTAAGTGATTAATAAAATTATTAAAATAACTTCAAGCAAGCTTAATTATTGTATTATTCATTACCTTCAAATTTTGATTTTCCTCTCCCATTTCTTTAACGACAAGTTCTATTTGAGCGATGTCTTCTGTTGCATCTTTGGCTTTAACTTCAGGCTTTGCAATCGTCGTAGTTTGCAATTGCTTCTCTAGAGAGTCCATCTGTTGCATCAAATTCGATTCTCTGTTTATAAAGTTCTCGTTCTCGAGCAAGAGAGTTTCGTGCTTTTGACTCATAGATTCCAATTGATTGTTGAGTTGCTGCACGTATTGTTGGTATTGAGCATTAGACTGATTTTTTTCCGAATCCAACTCCTTAATCTTTCTGCCTAATTCTTCAATCTGATGTGCTAACATTTGATTCTGTTCGATCAAGGAATTGCTTTGCATTTGAGGATAACCTTGGTTTAACTGTTGGAATCTCAACTCAGCGGCGTTCACGTGAAAAGTCAGTTCTTCTATTCTACTCTTCAGTTCGTTATTTTCTGAAATCTTGTTACCGATCAACGATTTGGTCTCCTGTAGCTCTTCTTTCAAATCTCTGCACTGATTTGCATGAGTCGATTCTACATTTTTATATTTAAAGTTTTCTTCCAATGCGGCCGACATGTGATGCTGCATCTCTTCGACTTTCTCTTTTAAATTTGAATTTTCCATTTCCAAACAAGATGCCCGGTGTCTCGAGATGTTTAACCGATCGTTGATGTCACTGTTTATATTTTGAATCTTTGAAATCGCCGCTTCTAACTCGCCGACTTTGGATGATAGATTGTTTTTTTCTGAAACTAGGAACTCGACAGTTTGCATATGGAACTGCAGTTGTTGTTTTAGCTTAATCGCTTCAGAGATCGGTATGACTTCCTCCATAGCTTCATCTTTAAATATTGCTGGATTTGCATAGTTCTGCTCCTGCACAATGCTCCCGTTGATTACAAAGTCTTCAGAGTTGCTTTGCATAGGAAATAGTGCTCCGGCTAATGGAAGATTTTCGGGCGTGTTAGAATTTGGATATTGTCCTTGAAAATGAATTGGCTGATCGAAGAAATTTTCCGGCGGTGTAGCAAGCGATTTACCATTTGTTAATTCACTATGAATATTGTTATTTTGAGTCATAGATGCAACGGTAGGATTGAATATATTTTCATTAGTGATCGGCGATGAAGTTCCATTATCAGTAGCTTTGTTTGGTTTCTTTCTTAGTTTGTATTCTTCCAACTAAAAAAATAAATAGAGAAATGTGAGAATAACTGGTTGAATTCAGATGATATACTCTGGTAAAGCTAAGAATGTATCAACAACTGATTTACCAAGTTTTTAGTGAGGATAAGTGTTATACAGTAAATATATTTTATTTTAAGTATTAAGATAGATAATAGTGAAAAATAGTTATGTTTTATATAGGAATGTATTTGATGGGGGTAAATTGTTTAATAGAAAACATTTTCTTGATTGCAGTGAAAATAATCAATTTGTGGTTAATTTAAGCAAAGGCATTCTAAATTTGTATAAACAAAGCAATTTATTACTACCTTATTTTTACAATAATAATAAATTAAAAAATGAATATTAAAAGAAGTAAATCTCAGATTTTGAGTATGTTAATTATTATACCAGCACTGTATATGTATTTATTTAAAGGGAAACATCGTTAAAGTGATTAAAACATAATATCGAACAGATTTTTTACTGAAATTTAATAGTGTCATTTTCTTGACGAATCCAATGCAGTATAAATGTTTATAATAATTAATTTTATAATGTATATAAATGTATTTTTTAAAGATTTTTTGTACAAAATTTTATTAAATTAAATTGGAAATATTTAATTGGAAGTGTGCATAGCGTTTCACCAGAGTGAAATTTTCCATAGCCCTTGGACGTATTTTATCATTTTAATGACTTTAGTAATGGTTTAAGGATTACCTTTTTCTTTCCGGCTGCCAAGCGTTGATGGGCCCCTAGAGGCGGCGCCTCCCGAGGCCCCGGCGTAGCCATCGCCACGTCAAGTGTCACCCGCTGGATGACAACACAAACCTTAACGCTACAAATATCGACCATGTACTTTTAAATATATTGTAATTAGCTAATTATTGTATAATATATTATAATAAATGCGCATAATACATAAACATTTACTTTATCTATTTTAATAAAAGATTTTAATTTTAACTTTAATTGGGGTAATACCGAATAGATTAATTATTTTTTTAACAAAACTGGTTGTATAAGATTTATAAAAATCTGTTATTAAAATAAGGTATATTTTACAAAAAATCTTTGCCATTTATAGCAAAAAAATTGCGTGGCATAGTCAAATCAACCTAAAAAAATCGAATTAAAAGCGATTGCCTAATCCTACTACGAATTTTAAAGAAGCAACAACTGATCTTGAATCTCGGGAATTATAATTATTCAAACGCTCACAACTTGCAATTGATACTACAAGAGTTTAATGAATCTTATATATAATTGTTCTATTCTGCATAAATGCTTAGTACTTTATCATTATCAACATAATAATCAGTTTACGAATCTTAAAATTTAAATTCTTATTACATAACAATCACAATTCAACGAATAAACGAAATCATTAAAACCACCGAACTCAACAACTCGAAATTTGAGAACGAAATGACTGAAAAACACTTCCCAAAAGAAAACTCTTGAGTATATAAATATTTATTAGAAAAGGATAATTTATTATGAAAGTTTCTCACATTTTATTACTACAATGCATTAACGGAAGTGCTAGTTTAAAACACTCTTCCTAGTTCCGTATATGTACCTGTTTTTTTCTTAAAATACGAGACATGTAAAAATAACAAGGAACAGTCAGTACTGTAGGGGGCCATTTATATATATTTATATTTAGGTTTTATTATGGTCAAAACTTGGCGGCACTTTGGTAACACTGGCGTGACGGAGCTCTTCTCTTGGCTACTCTGGCGGGCGCGCATGCCGGTGCGAGCCCCGCGCACCGTTCACTGTATGTAAAGAATAAATGCATACTGGCGATTTTCTTAATAGCATCTATAGATACTATGCGCGGTTAAAGCACCAGCGGTTATTTTTTAAAAAAGAAAAACTTATTTTATAAAATAAAATAATGTGATTTGAATAATTTATTTATTGTTAATAATAATTATTTCAATGACAACCAAACACAAAATTCGAACAGTTTGATTTATAAAACAGATTTACAATTTACATTCCATCTTTCATTTGTATACAGACCATCTGCTTAATTTTAACGATCGGATTCATTCCATTATTTTAATTCTAATTGTAATAATTCTTAAATTAAATTACGACTAAGACCATTGATGGCATCTAAATTAAAATTAATCGCAGTTATTTGTCAATACTAACACTATGTGTGTGCGATAGAATTAACCCTTATGATAATATTTTCACATACGCTTTTGAGTTTTTTTAAATACATCTATTAAATTTTGCGCGATGTACAAATTGAGAGTGAAAATCTTAAAGTGATGTTAAATGTTTATCCTTAATCAGTTTGCTTGGTCTTCTAAAGAGGAATGCATCTTATATTACTTTCGGATTCAATGTTATACAGTAGATCAATTTCCCCAAATCCACAATTCACAAAGACTGACAAAATGATGAGTACAGGAATACAAGGTGACCCAACGGATTTGAAAGTAAGGAGTAAAATTGTAAAATAATTCTTGAGACGTTTCAAGTAGACCATAGATATAATTAATTATAATTATACAAATAAGACAGATAAAATAAAATAATATATCTAATGAAATATTTTTACAGATCTAGCTCACCAGGATGGCATTGGTGGAACATAGAGAGAGAGAGAGAGAGCAGTGGCTAGAGTAGTAGTAGTATATACAGCCCAACAAACTAACATCAACAATATATTAAAAACAAATATTTTGGCTAATCTGGCCTTTTCATCACTGAATTAAATTCGCTATAGTTCAAACATAATTAGGCTCATTAATACCCTGCATAATTCACAATCATAGTAATATTATTTATATAAATATTTAATAACTTCAAAGTTTTATTAAAATGTTGGAGATTATCTTATTGAGATGTATGTATGTTGGAGATTATCTTATTCATAGTACACATTTAGTCAATTTCGGTATTATATTTAAATATTAAAATATTCGCTTTTATATACATAGTAATATAATAAAAAAGTCTAAATACAATATTTGTTCTTATGGCTCTCATTTAATAACTAAGATGCGATAATTAAAATACAAAACGAGGTGTATCATTTGCACTAAATATTTGATTGTTTTACACTTACTGTAAATAAGATCTAACACTGATTAACAATACGTTAAATAAATGGAATGCATTAAATCGTTTTTTAATCAGAACGCTTTAGGTTCTTGATTCAGCATTGCTTCATTTGTCATGTCGAACATCTCAAACTGATCTTGTTCAATCGGTTTCTTTAGCCATTTACCGAGATTCGCTTTCAAAAAAGCGTTGAAGAGTTCAAATTTGGAATTCTGCAAAGAACAGCGATTACATAAGTTGAATTAAAGTGATTCAATAGGGATAGAGTGATCTACATACCTGGTACAGAATAGCTTTAGATTTCGCAATATCATATTGTATTCCAGCCAGGCTGAAATTTATACGATTTGGAGTCAGTGTTACACAATTGGCGTTATAGGAAGCCCAATTCAATTGTGGAGTGGGACTTAGTTTTGCTGCCAAGTCCAACCACTTTTTGAACATATTCTGCTTGCATATTTGCGAAGGCAAGCCAACGTCTGTTTTGCCAGTCATTGCATTGATAACCTCTGCTGCCTGATTGAATATATATATATATATATATATAAATTTATTATAATTCTATTGCATTTGTATTAATCATTTAAAATATACTTGTCGGTTTTTGCTCCAGTTGACGCTGAAAGATGGCGCTCTCATGGCTTGGCGCTGCTCAGTCGAGCTGCATTGAATCAGCATTGGTCTGTTTAATCTGTAAGGCGGCGGCAAACCCTTTAGTGTACCGATGAGTCTTCCGCAAACGGCCCTGTTGAAAAAAAATAATTCATAATATATCGTGCAATTAAAAACCAGTTCATTTCTTCACTGTATTATTAACAAACTGGTAAAACTAGCAAAGCTTAGTGAAAATAAAAAATTACTAAACAACCCAGTGAACAACATAGTGTGCAAACGCACAATGCAATATATGATTAAAATTGCTTTCACGGATAAATGCATCAGTGGGAAAAAAAGAAAAATAACATAATATTTTTATCGATTATTCTTTAACTTTTACTATTTTATATATAATTGTTCTAATTACCTTATGCAAAATATTATATAATGTATATATCTGTGACTCAAATATATCACAAATTAAAATAAATTAAATCAAAGAGGAAAATATTAGTAAGCCAATGAAATTTCAATATTTGAAGGTCAATAATGACAAAGAATCAAGCTTATTTTGTATATTTGTCTAAGAAGGTCAAACACGATTTGATAATCTTATATAATCAAATTCCGTGACTTTTATAGATTAGGAATAAACGAAATCTTTTATAAAAATGTTTCAAAAGCCCTGATATTTTTATGGTGTTATGACTTATGACGTACTTTTTTTTGTTTATATTGACCTTTATTGCAGTAACATTTTTTTAATATTTCGGAAACAATTTTACAAAAAGTCATTTACCAACAGATCACTAAATGTTTACCTTGTAGTCAAGGTTATCCTGTAAAATTTGATAGCGCCATGCAAAAACGAGTAAAGTAAAACAGAAAAAGTCACTTAAGATGAACGAAATAACAATAACTTTTTTTAATGTTGAAATATTTAATACTCAGTAATAAATTTATGAAGTGTTAAAATATCATTTTCTCTGCGAAAATATATAAATATAATATACATGTTTGTGTGAGAATTTATACAAAATTAACACAATTATAGATACATATAACAATTAGGTATTAATAAAAAATACATTCAATGAATCATATTTAGGGTAACAACAAAAACAAATAAAGTAACAGTGAAAATTTATTAAAATAGTTAGAAGAGTTCAGAATTTAGAATGTACGTAAAATATTATATAACATGGCTGTTAATTTTTTTTATCGCTGCGAGGTTAAAGCTTGATTGATCTTGAATTTTTAAGACAGATGTAAGAAAGGTTTTTATTTTCGCGGACTAGTAAAATAATCTACTCGTGCGACTGAATAAATTGTGTTGATTTCTAACAAACAATGCGGTTTTTGAGGGGGGAATGATTATTATTCGATGCACAGCTGAATCAAGTAAAAGTTTTACAGAAAACCATGAAATATCTTGCTCCATCATTTTCTTCAAATAGTATCGCGTTTAAAAAAAAATCAAAAAATATATCGCAGCGTGACTAATGAGCATGATCAATTTATTAAAGTATAATATATCAGTTTTTGATTTAAAATCAACTAAAATTTCTCTCTGTGCGGCTTGATGGATGCATTATCTTCTAATTAAAATTACGTGTTTTTTAAAAACTATATATTTCTGCAAAAGGTAATATGTCTGATTTTTTTTTATAAATTGGCTTGAGAAAAAATATCCCACTGCGTGGCTGACTGCATCATGCCATGTTTACTAGTAAAATTAAAAAAATGCAATAAATAGGCATTTATTTGGTTTTCTAATATAATATTGTTTATCTATATCAGGGGTGGCTAAGCTTTTGATCACTATCTGCTTTTTAAATTGTTGGCGGCGGTCTACTAACATCGTATGTTTTCAGTGATCATAAGAAAAGTAGTAATTTAAAGCCAAAAATAAGCTTAAAATTAAAATAAACATAGATAATATCAATTCGGCGCCAGTCGACCACACGCTGGAGTTCGCCATTTATAGTGTGGGAGAGCGGGGGGACCCTCATGAGGGTAAAACCCAAACCCTTGAGGGAGTAATCTCTCGGGCGACCGTCTGAGGAAGAAGTCGTCACTACCCATGACGAACAAAGCATAGCAGAGTAACGCAAGCAGGGCCAAAAGGTTCGGTCCTTTAGAGGTGGCCGAGGGCCGAGGCTGCAACTGAGGCAGCATATACACCCCTCTGGGATCTTGAGGGGTGGTGCTGTTACTAGGATGATACTCAAATGCATGCAATTTCCAAGAAATGCAGGTCAGCCAACGAGAGCACTAAAGGTCGGCCCCGACGGGAGATATACTAATGAACTACAATAAAATATGTAGTACTACGGGGGGTGGATCCCGCTCATCCGGCCGTCAAAAGCTGGGTGCCCGCCCATAGGGTTGGACTCGTAGGGCCCAAGTACTAGTAACGGCAGTTGTGCACGCAACGGATAGCAAAGAAGCTATACATCAAATAATATCAATACATATTCAATAACAAGTTATTTTATTAATGATTACTACATAAAAATAATTTAAAAATAAAACAATATGTTATTTTATTTTCTTTCTGGCGGGCGACTAGGAATAGTTACGCGGTCGACGCTTTGGCCACCCCTGATCTATATTAATCCTTTGTATTGAGCCTTTTTGGATTACTATCTAAATATCGATGTATTACATAATAAACAAATATATGTTTTAAAAAACATACATTACAGTCAATTAATTTTTAATCAGAAAGATAGACGAGTGGTATTCTATAAGACTCATACTATTCACATAAAATACATGGGTTCGAATCCCATATGGACCTTAGTGTTTTTAAATTTCTATCGTGTCTGGGAGAAAGGAATTTGTAAATATAATATTGTACAATTATAATTCCGATTGATTATCATAGATTAGGTTTACCTATATTTTTACAATCTCACAAATTAATATCGTAATGAATAATTAAAATCAAGTAAGGTCGTAAAAATTAGGAATTGATTTTTTTATTAATGAACTTATATGTATTAAAAAACAAAAAGTAAAAATGTAACCGATTCATTCTTCAATAAAAATTCCGCCCAGAGGCCGCAAGAATTAGGTAGATTTCTGAATATAAAAATGTGATTTTTTTTAATAATTCTTATCTATTAAATAACATTTTTGATCTCTTTACTTTTTCATCTACATTTTTTTGCCATTAATGTTGGATATAGTGAAATTTGAGGACACGATAACTACCATATTTTTAATAAGAATATCAAGACTTGATTTTAAAAATATATTTTGTAAATATCTGATCACCGTGATGTATCAAAATGGTGGTAAAAAATCCCAAAGAAAAAAGCAAAAGAGTAAAAAATGTCGAATACAAGAATTAAAATAAAATTAAAAAATGTATACATAACAAATTCTCAATATTATTAAAACTATGACAGTTATCTTGTTCTCAAATTTCGTTATATTCTGTATTAATGGCAAAAAATGTATTTCTGTTATAAAAGCTTTTTACGAAGCTATGATTTTTTGTATAGCTGCCATTTTAAAACAAGATGGCGGATCAGGCTGGTTAAAGAACTTAGCTTAGATATTACCAAGATCTATTTTATAACAAGTTTTATGTCATTATGATTAAAACTACGGCTGTTAATGTATTTTCAAAAACCCACGAAAATTTTTACGATATTTGTCATTGATGAAAGTGACGCGAAAAAAATTGTAAATACAATAGACCCTCAATAACACGGTAAAATTGGGGACGGGCTATTTGAATGCCCGTTACTTTACGTGTGAGCAAGCCAAAGGAAGGATATCTCACCACCCGCGCAAAAAATTGTATGAGTATTTTCTAGTCCCCTAACTACACGCACCCAAATAGCACGTCCCTAATTTACCGTGTTATTGGGGGGTCTACTGTACAAACAGAATATCAAACAACGTCATTTACGTGTCTTCGCATTTTTTAAACCATACAAAATAGGACACACTTGAGGTTATGAAACCAATAAAAGTTGTGTTTATTTCAGGAAATATGCAGAAAAATCTACACGTAGAGGTTGGAAATTTTCGTACAAGCTCAGCGATTTAAATTCAAAATATGATGCCGAATTATGTACTAAGGGCTAAGAAACAACAACATTGAGATTCTAAAAATAGATTATAAATATGGAGTTTTAAAAAATTACAGACAGCAATTTGAAGTGAAAATATGAGAACCGTATCACTAGCGCAATAATAACAATTAAATAGAATAGTAATAAATTCCGCACGCACATGCATGCATTCCATTGCGCCGTTAAAGGTTAACGGGCCCTAAAAATGATATTTTCGCCATATCCAGTTTCGTCTCGCTCGCCTAGAGTTCAAGCCTGCGAAAAATGCAAATTTGAGCAATTTTCCTAGCCGAGGAAATTTTTCGCACGTTGCAAAAACCATTTTCACAACGCGACCAAAGCGATAGGTACTTACACGCGAAACTGGATCCGAGAACGATAGCATAGTGGGGTGATCGGCGAGTAGTTCACGAGGCTGGAAAACTCCTCGTCACATACTCACCGTCGTTCAGTCACCATCGACAGGTCTTCGATTGCATATCCCGGAGAGGATAACAGTAGTCGGACCGAGACCGCAATCGGTGCAGCACCCGCCAATTTAGACTTCACCAAGGATATCTTTAAGGAGGTATGTATGTACGTGAGGTCTTTTTAACGTGACAATGAATGCTAAAATTATTGCGAAAACATGCTTTGTGTACCATTGACTGGACTTTAAAAACATTTCAAGAACAACTTTTCGTGCGCCAATTAAACCCGGGTAACCAAAGTTTTACTACTCTAAGGTTGAGTAATTAATACCTAACGAGTAATTCCACTTTGATTAGTAATATGCACTTATATCTATACTGTAAACTCGATGGAGAGAACAAGTAGAATAAATCAAACTTACGTAACTATAGTTAATCCAGAGTTTTACTATTATTCTAAGCTAATTTAACTAATATCCAATAAGTGTTATATGGAATATAAAACATGATCGAGAGTTCAATTTTTTATTATAAAAGTTTCGATAAAAATATTTTTTCATAAGTTCAGCCAGGATGAGTTTTTGATTATTATTAGAAAAAGTCAGCTAAATAAATGACTTATTTACATTAACTAGTGCCTCAAGCATTAAAAATATATGGAAAGTACATACAAGTTTTAGATATATGAAGACCTCAAGACATGAACTTGTTAACTAATTTTTTTAATCATTTGTAAATTGACATGTGTTTATATAATTAATAACAAAAGTGCAAAGTTTTATGATGAGGCTCAAATTTTTCGGGTCAGAATTTATATTAATTAGTCGGAATTTATATAAGATGGAAATAATTATTTTGACAGATGGCCAGAAGCATTTTATACACAATTTTTTTTTTACTTTTGTCAGTGTAGTGAGTGTAATGACTACAGTTGTCATGGTCAAATTATTTGGTTTATATTTATCTGGTCAGTATAAATAATTAATGGTCAGTATTTATATTATATAATCTATATTTTAACCTTAAGATCCGTTTTATGTTGACATATAGTCAGCATAATTATCATTATCAATGTGATTTAGGACCAACTTGTTTGGTTGGGCTCGCAACATTGTCAGATAGAAACACAACAAGCCAAGCGTGCTCTCAACAGCCGCTCTGTCGTTATTCCCGCTTAGTTTGTCGCTCTTACATACAATTAAATAGATTCGTTAAGATTTATTCACGGGGTGTTCACTGTTTCGACAAACGCTAGATCGCACCTAATCTATCCAAAAAGTTTAGGTGAGAGCGAGATATTTCTAAAATAAAAAAAATTATTGCCTATTTATAATTATTGATGTTATAATATTTTTTTAATGTCACACGATCGTACTATATTTATTCTAACCATTGTCTATTTATTATAACAATTCATTATTTTAATTCTGATTGTCCTATATTTTTATTCTGACCGTATGCTATTTTTATTCTAGTCATTTGATATTTATTCTGACCCTCAATAATATAATTATGACTAAGCTGACTTTTATTATGACCCAAATTTATTTTGTATCATATTCTTTATCGATTTTTTCGATTATTGACAAAAATCTGTAATAAATTCCAAAACTATAGGTAATTCGTATGTAATGTATTCTTATTCAAAAGCATTCAAACATGATCTTTTAAAATATAAATAAAACACATTTCATTACAAATGGTTAACCTCCAATATTCTAATAAGATTTTACGTAAATAATTTCATGTCTTATCTAATTATTCAACAGATTCATGAATCATAACAGCATTTTGCAACTACGATAAATAAACCACAGATATAAATATCAAAACCCATTTATGACAAGAACATGTTCTTGATATAAAATATAAACCAGGCCCATGTAGAAAAATGCATTTAACATGTTCTCTCCTTGTTGATTAAACATCTTTTAGCAGTTTTCTAGCGATACGATAGTGTATCTTTAAAACATAGGTTAGTGTATATTGTAACTAATTATCGGACAAACCTTTTAAAATTTTACCATAGTTTGTTTTGGAGTGGGTCTTCTTATTTAATGCCATTAAATGTTTAAAATAACCTTTGAAACTTAGCTTTAAAATTATTTGTTGAATGTCAGTTAAAAAATATTTTTGCGTTCTAAATTTATGAGTAGCTGAAAATATTGTTGTATTTTATAAAATCAGCCAATATATTACGTTTAGGTATAAAAAAACTTTGCATAGCAAAACAAAGTCAACACTATGTTTAAGCTATAATAGATGAACTTGATAAATTTTAGTTTAGAAGCGTTTTGCACGATATATGTAATAGATGTGGTGATTATTTCGATAAGTATGTCATGGGATTTTTTTAAAATGAATTAGCAGCAAGCAAACAAAAATAATGGATTTTCTTTAGAGCTTATAAAGAAGGATCACTGTATTTCATTCAAATATAGTATAAAAAATATAGAGTTTTCACTACGCGATCAAAAGTATTTTAGTGGATGGCTACTGGGTTATAGTTAGATCCGTGGTGTTGATGTCTAACACATGGATTCGAATCTCCCATGAACCCATGTTATTAAATTTTAATCAAGTTTGAGAGATCAGATATATTTATTTAAATTAAGAGCATTGTTACAACAGGTGGTTAAAAGCTTTTTATAATTTTACCGATGAATATAGTAATGATTATTAAAAAAAGCATGCTAGGTCGTAAAAAACTTTTTGTGTACAAATATTGTATTTGTTCAATGTAAAATAACTTATTTTAAGATTCGGTTCGGAAGCAAAAAGTTTAGGTCTCTTAGGTAATATATTCTGAAATCTAGGATTCTATAAAAAAAAAAGAAATCGTAAAACGAATTTATTTGTATCTGATGTGTCTATGATGTTGTTTATGAGTTGCTGCAGTATATTTCATAGTATAGATTAATGGATTAGTAGCAGCTTACTAATTTCTTAACTAAAAAATACAAATTTTTCCATACACAGTGTTTTGTTAAGAAATAATTTAAAATTAAATTAGGTATATTTTTGTGAAATTATACTACATTATTTTAATCTGTGGTCAGATCAAAAATTTATTTATCTCAAATTTTTTTATTCAACATGTATGTATAAGGATTTGGATTTTAATAATAAGGAGCGTTTATTAAAGTTCTTTCAAATCTAAGTTTCTCATGTAAAAATTTAGTTTGAATTTGCTTCGAAAAATTAAACATAAGTGACATGTCAGTTTGTTTTCATATCACAATAGCCCAAATTTTGGTTAGTCGCAGGTTTTTTTATAGAAACCACTGCACGCGATCTTTATTTCATTGTATTTTTCTTAGCTTTCATACGGACGTATGACAACTTTGACGGGGTAAGGAGATTACATAAGTAGTTACATATGTACGAATGTTATCCATGAATAATGCCGGAATTAATTGTAGCGTCGAATAAAATATATAATTAGTAGTAGAAGGTGAACAAGATTTAAAATATCGCATAGTTAGAACTTTTCGGAATTCTAATAGATTTAGAAAATAAATACATAATTAAAATAAAATCAGATATGATATGCAAAATCTCTGTTTTGATGATTCAATGCATAATGTGAAATTGTATTTCCTGTATTTCAAATATAGGAAGTGATTTGCACAAAAAATATCCTGACCTTCCTTGCACCTAATTAGAAAAGTATTAAACGGAGAAAAAAATATTTTTCCTGTCTTACAATTATATAATGTTACACTATAATCATCTGTACAGTGTAGAATTTGATCATGAAAAGGTCGCAGATCAAAAAGCTGACATGTGAATAACCAAACAAGGTCGCGCAAACGAAAGTATTGTTGTTGTTTTTTTTTTAACTTATAACGCGCAAGTACACTGCAATGAACCTTCATGAGTGGTGTTTTATAATTATAGTCCAATATTAAAAAATATATTTTAATAAATGATGCAAAATTACTTCCAGCAATTCCAATACCTATAGATAGTTCGTATTAGAAAGATAATATCTAATAAACTTGCGCCGTGAAAGACCTTCATCTGCTTTTAATGAAACTCCGTTCAAGCTAATTCTCAAACAGCTGTTCGGACACTTGCAGTATAGAGGTTTCTCCTGCAACCGTTTCACGATAAATAAATGACAAATGGGTAGTGCACGAACTGGCCATAAGGCAAAAAACAGCATCGTTTTGCTATCTGTTCTTTTCGTTAGTTCTTATACACAATAGGGAACCATGATTGGAGAGAATCATTACATGTGATAATAATTGAATTCTCTACGATAACCAGAAGATATCAAAAAATGGTTAGACAGCAAAGAAGCCCTAAAATATGCACAAAAAAAATATGATGACAGTATGGTGCTATTCTGAGGGAATTATTCTTCGATCGTTTTTTTAATTAGGCGAGACTAATACAGCAGATTGTTAGGGATTGACTGATAATATATTAGTAAAGGTCTTTGACGACTGTACAACTCCTAAAAATTAAGATTTTTATAAATAAGAGTTTCATTCATTGTTCAATAGTTGTTGGAAGAAATTTTAATAAATAAAATTGTATTTAAAAAATATAGTGTTATATATCGCACTAAAAAAATCAACCACTTTATATAAAACAACCTAAATTATTTTTATTTTTCCCTCCATGCTATGCGTTTTTTTTTCAAATTATTTTACCGAACTATATCTAAGCAATATTTTACCAAAATATTCATTAGAAAAAAATCTATGGAACTAATTTTTATGGAATTAATATCAGACCCGGAGGTAGAAATAAAACAAAAAACGCGTCCTTGAAGCATTAAAAATGAAATAATTCAACGGTAATAGTTTTTTTTAAGTAGGAAAAGGTATTTTTTATCATTGTGGCTAAGCGTAATCAGTGAAAATTAAGAAAAAAATATATCATAGTATGCTATAATATTTTTTGAAATAAAATAAATTTCACACAGTAAATACATTGTAAACATGATTTAAGGAAAACTAAATGTATAAATAAATTAATATACACAAAACCCTTGAACTCTGATTATTTATCATTGACTAAGTAAACCTTAAATTTTTTATTGGGCTTGTATGTAAAATCGTATGTAAATTCTGAATACCATAAAGATTCGAATGAATGGCCAGATGTTACAACAATTTCGGCGACATTCGGAAATCGGTAAGATAAACTGCGTCTTGAAATAATATATTAAAATTAATATCGCAAAAAATATACATACATATATATATTTTCGGATCCAGTTAAACGAAGTTTTGCGTAATTCTGATCCATTGTTATTATGGTTGTTCAGTAAAATAAGTGTCGAACTTTGATAGATAATCGGATGATAACCTTTTTAGAAACAATTTTTTCTAATATTTTAACGAGTTTATCAGTGATAACGGATGGCCATCTTTATCATATTGGACTTTTTTTTATTCACGACATTACTTTCGCGTTTCGCCTGTTCATAATATATTGCCATAGACTGAAATAAGGCGATGAATTTCGGCAGCAGATTCTCTTCGCGAAGAATATACGAATTATTAGGAAGGAATAGCGCAGTCCGTAAAATTTAGATTGGACTCAGGCGTCTTATGCTCTAGCCACGGCAGCATTTTCTCATTTTTTTTTTATAAAAATTCGCTATTATAAAAAAGCCACCCAAGATATATTAATTAAAAAAACATTAAAATAAAATTTATATAAATGGCACCGATTCCGGTCACTGTGAATAACTATAAGAGGTTAATACTTACTTGTAAGTATTCATTGTCTGATTGACTTACCCAGTTAATACAGGTTTACCCCGCTGTAACGCATTGGGCTTACGCCTGTCAGGTTACAGCGGAAGATTAAAAAAAAACATTCTGCAAGCACAACGTTACTGGGTTAGAGATTTGATAAATTATGTCACGTCATGCGAATTCTAGTGCAAAGTTCCTCATACTGGGCAATATCGCCAACCGGCAGGCGATTGGCAATGATGGCTCTGAGGTAATTTTGTGGGCGTGGGGAAAACTGTTTTGTTAAAAAATAAAGTGCGAAAATGTTTTGGACATTTTATATTTATATTAAAGTAAATATCTTTTGCATAAAATATAATACGTTTTAAGATTTTTTGAAAATGGCCGCTGTAATTGTTATTTTTAGGCACATATGGATCAGGTTCGAACTGTCGGCGAACCGAAAAAATGAAATTATGTAATAATACCAAGGTAGTTATTTAATTATTATTGTTTTTTTTAATTGCCAATATACTATTTTTATAAATAGCAATTTTCATTTTTATAAGTGGCATTTGTTATTTTATAAGAAGCACATATTTAATATAAATAGCAAATATTAATATAAATAGATTTTTTTTATTTATTTATATAGCAAATATTTTTTTTTCTTCTATTGAAATTGTTATATTTTTAAACTTGCTATTTGATTATATTCGCACAAGTTACATGAATATTTTAGTGAAATTTAAATACATGGGCATTGCTGCGTATACAATTTATTATTAAATGAGATAGTTTTACAAAGGTAAGCGATGAAAAATTTTGTAGTTGAAAAGTGGACGATGAGTCAATTAACTTTGAGAATATATGTTTTAGCGGAAACGAAAGTTCAACCATTCGAGTAAAAAAAGTTTTCCATTCTACCAACCTTGTATAAATTCGGAAAACACCAGTTCTATGTATTAAATTAGATAATTAAGAGTTTTTTGATAGAATACCATTTAAATATTAAAGTTATTTACGTATTTACTTCCTTATTGAGTCCATATATTATTCTAGATATAAGCGCGTATTATTAGAACAAACATTTATCCACGTGTGTGTGAATAGGCATCAAAATTTTGTTTAATTTCTTAGCATTACATTGATAAATTGATTAAAAGCACACACTCGAAATTCTTCATCACCATGGCTAATTACAAGGAATTAAATAGACGTGGGTGTTGCAATAGTCATTAGATTTAAAACAACTAGCAAATGATACATAAATCACTCAAATATGTAAATATAAAAACAGAACCAAAAACGAAATTTCTATTCTGCACGGTGCCAACCTTGATTTTGAAACCTATTGCGTGTACATTAAAATAATCATTGTTCATACACCGATGTACAGTACGAAATGGATCGGTGTTCAAATCGGACACTCGCGCACTCGTGTGTACGATTAAATTTAAGGTTTATTTTAATTATTATTTTTATCCTAATATGCACATACGTAGTTTTGTTTATTACATAAAGTGGGTCGCTAATAGCCAAGTGGAAGAGTGGCTTCAATTATAATTTTAATTTAATTGTAATAAGTATTTCGAAGATATATAAATACATATAAACTAAAATATTACATTATTACTAATGATTAATGATATATAATTTCTTTGCCTAATACAGAAGTAAATCTCCTGTAGTATTCTAAATCCTTCAAACTGTTGTGAATACAAAAATATTGCATTCTGCAATAAATACGACAAACGCGAGTTTTTTTTTTAATAATTGCGAATATCGTAAAATAGTTGCTAGTTTTTAAAAAATGAATTTTTTTTGAAGTGGTAATTGAGTCAATATTTTTAATAAGTTTCCAAGAAAAGGGTTTTATAATTTAAATCTCATTAAGATTTAAATGAATTAAAATGGTTTAGTAAAATATTACCTATGGAGTGTCTTTTTATTTTTATTTTATTATAAATATTACCTATGGAGTGTCAAAGTATATTGACTACCATCAGAAGACCATAAAACCACCTTGAGTCAAAATGTTAATCAAATTATATATGTACATATATAATATATATAATACATACTATAACGGTTTTTGAGGGCATGATAACTGGCGCAGTTTTGATTGCCCTTGTACATATACCTGATACGTTCGATAACAAACCTGATCCGATATAATATTTAAAAATGACAATTATTAAAAACAATCGTAGCCTCGATTAAAAAATATTTTATAACATAGATTGGAAACGCAAGCTACGAACCTAATTCGTTCGTAGCCCAGGTTGCTCGTAAGCCATACTTCATTATTATCTTACAAAAGAGAAAAGTGTTCTTGCTTGGAAGAGGACTCACACATCATCAGGTTTCTGTCTCTCTAAAAATCTGTAATCTGTAAATGCGAAAGTGAGAGATGGCATTATCATTGAACAGATTTACGTGACTTGATAATGATAAATTATTGATGATCAAAGAACTATGAACATCCTTCATTCGTTCATCAGTTTATGAAAATAGTCTTTTCTCCATCGCGGTATTTTGATCTCATTAAGGTCAGAATAGCATAGTCTGTATGGTCTTGTCTGGTAACCTGGAAGCCGGTGTTATTAATTATATATAGATGTTATCGATTCCCAGACTGTCTGGTGGTTTTAATATAAATTTATTTGTAGGTTTAATTATGTCTGATTGACTTTTGTGCATATTTACCGTATGTAACGCCTAGGGCTTACGCCTGTCAGGTTGCAATGGAAGATTAAAAATAAATAAATATTAAGTTGTATAATTTATTTTAAATAAATGTGAATGTGTGTATAGTAAATATAAATTCAAAATAGATGCTTAAGTTAAAATTTTAATTACTACAAAAATAATATTTATGAACATATAATTAGAAAAAATAAATTCATAAAAATATGTATTATTTCAAAAACTTTGTAGAATATAGGATATGAGTCTATCTTGGCGAACTAAATGTGTGATTTTTATGTTTATATGAATAAAAAGTCTTGGATCCGCAGCATGAAATTTAAACGTATAGATTTTAATTAAAGTCAATCCATACAAAGACGATGCGCTTTTGGATGTACAGCGCAATTTTTGTCAAAAATTGCGTTAACAATTTTTGTATGTTTTTTTTAATATCACTATTTAATTATTATTTTAATATTTATTAAAGAACATAATTGACCTCTTTATTTTTTTCTAAAGCAATTTAAAAAACATATATTTTTATTTTTTTTATTAAATTTTTTGACCTCTTTACTTTTTTTCTAGGATTTTTAAATCTTTAGATTTAGTCGCCATTTTGAAACAAGATACAGCCGATATATTTAGTTTCATAATTATATCGAGATCATATAATATATCAAGATATAATTAAAACTACGGCAGTTATCGTATCTTTAAAAAACCCATATAAATTACGAAGAAGTGTAAAAAACATTTTTTTTCTATTTTAATTGCATTTTTTAATAGCCACCATTTTGAAACAATATGGCGTATCAGGCTGTCAAACGAACTTACTTTATCAGCTACTTACGCGCCGCAAGATATCCACGCAAATCCCCTCTTCCAATGTTTAATACATATTTTGTTGTTACTAATTTAAAAAAACTACTTATTCGATCAGACTATTTTTTTAATTGATTTAATCAGGCAGCGTAGCTACAATTTATGGGTTTTGTCGGGTGCATGAGCAGAAACTAACCAAAACCCCCCACCCCAAGAATAGGATTTTATTTAAAAGCTAATAAAGAAATACCACAATAAATTAGTTTACAGAGCGACAAAGTGTGTATGAAATCTAATTATTCTTAAAAGAGGCAATATATTAAATTAGAGCTTGTATTGACAATTTATATATTTTATACATGTCCGGGCACCGAAAAAGTTGTACATTTTCAGGTACTACTGTTTTAAATTAAATTATTTTTTTCAAAACAGTATTTACTACTTTGGTAGTATTTAACTCAATTAATTTTTGCGGGATTCTGCGAAAGATAAGTTCAAGTTTGTGACCATGAAAAGAACTGCACATAAAGAAAAAATTAAATTGGGTTAATATATAGGTTTACTGAATGAATTAATATATTCACGGAGATCTAAAGAAGCTAACGGTGTAAGAAGAAATCCTGAAGGTTGCAAAAGGCATGTATCCCGATTACTCCAGCACTAAAACCTAGAAGCTATGGACCTTTTCAACATGGGTGAGATGGTTGAGGAGAATGAAACCGATTGAGCTATTAAAAAATAAATTATGGTAGCCATATGAAATTGGCAAACCATTAAAGATGCACATTATAACTTGAATTTATTAACCTTGAACCATTGTTCAATGTTACTCATGTTTTAATTTATTGAAAATGTATAGGTTCATAATTTCAGCTAAATATGTTTAAGTTCATAATATGAAGTGTTACTACTGTGTTAAAACTAATCAATGCAAAAATATCCACTAAAAGCAACATAAAAACATTATACAGACAAGGTTTGTAAACACAGTAAAAAATATAGTACATAAACCACATTTGTTTCATCTCACAATTGGCTTTTATGGGCCATGATAATTATGACATAACCATTGAACATTTTACGCTACATTCACAGCAAAGTTAAGGTGGGAAATGATATAATACGCAACATACTACTTACATAATGCATATAACTAACTACATACCATAAATATGTACACAATTTGATTTTAATGAAAAGTATATAATATATGTTTGTATATATATTTTGCAGATGTACGGGTATATATAAGCACCAAAGATGACATTTTCATCACTTTATTCGTTAGCCTGTTTACTAACATTGTTACCAAGTAAATAATTTTAATAATACCTATTTTCTATATATGCCAGATTATAATATAATAAAAAATAGATCCACAGATCTCATATGAAAATTCATATCTGCAGCTGTTTCCATTGAAGATAGACAAATGTCCGACGGAAGACTTGGGCAAACACATAACGTTCGATCTGTATACCAGGTATTAACATTTTAAACGTGTAGTTTTCACACTTCTCACGTAGCGTTGATTTTTGTCAATTTCTATAATATCAATGAATATGGCAACACGTGAGAAAAATCTATGATAATTTCTCCGTCTGGATTATTGTGTTACTTTCTCAGATTTTCATACCATGCGCGATTGAAGACAATGATGAGAAACTGCGCTTTGTTCAATTATCATGATTAGAAATAATTGCATTGTTATACAATTCATTGATTTGTGCAACAAAATCGATAATGGAATTCAGAACGGACAAAGTTAAAATCGTTGTTGGTTAGTCTATTTTATTTAAAGACATAATTATTAAACTTCGAAAAGGTGATAGCAAAGTTTATATTATAAAATTTTATGGCGAACATTAGAAAAGAGACAATATTTTCTATAAGTTGTTTATAACAATTTATTCGTTACGGCTGAGTGAAAGAATTTGTTAACATTAAAGCAATAAAAAGTAATTACTCTAATAAATAAATGTAATGGTAATAAAATTTCTTCAACTTCATAAAAAAGATGTGCACTAGTTACAATTACAAAATAAGCAGGTATAAACAAGTTTTCGGAATTATTTTTTCAGTAAATATTTTAAGGGTATTAACTCATTACCAACGTAGTTGCTATTTGTGAATGGGTTTGTAATATTTTGAAGCTTTTTATGATAGTGTTTTAAAGCAAAAAAAAATAATTACCCACAAAGGTTTCCCCAACTTTTTAGCATTTGCCCACTCGACTGCCGATTTATTGCATTGAATGCCATTTATTTACGAAACTCAATTAAATTGTACTTTACAAGGTAGACGAAAATTTAAAAATTAAACTACCTTAAATTTTTAAATTAAACTATTTATAATTTTGCCACCACCATTTCGAAGTCTGAAAGTGGACCTTATACAATCAGTATTGGGTCAGTATATAAAGTCAGCTTTTCATAAAAATTAGTCATTCTAACTCATCTTAATTTATGCACTCACAATATTTTCTTATCTTAAATCATTACTGCCACTAGGTAGTATTTAATCAAAACCACATTAACTTTCAAATTTGTACTTAAGGAACAATCCACTAGTCGCACAACCGTTGAAGATTGGAGATGATAAGACTGTTATCAAAGTCCTATATGGACTTTTCAAAACCCACCGTGATATACTTTCATGCATTTTTCGAAGACGCAAACACAGTATCAGGCACAATGCTGAGAAACGGTGAGTTATACAATACAATTACGATTGATATATTTTAATTTGATCCACATTATTAATAACACATACTCAGCGTATATGCTGAGAGGTGAACACAATCTTATACTAGTGTCGGCAAGGCAACTTTACGCCGGACCTTGGTATCCGACGGCAGTGCGAAACACGCAAGTGGTCGGTATGTACTCAGCTAAGTTCATCTCGTACTTATACAGCAGGTAAAATGTTTATAAATCCCGAATATTTTCGAAGTGGTCGATGTTAAATCTAAATTGTTTGTTTACAGAGGTTTGAACCATAAAATGCTGCATTTCGTTGGTCATAGTTTAGGGGCGCAAGCTGCAGGAGTAGCGGGTAATGCGTTGAGAAGCCGCAGACCTGCTCGAATCACTGGTTTAGACCCGGCTTTACCATTATTTCCAAAATTATCGATGAGGTTAAGATTGGATAGAAGCGATGCCGATTTTGTCGACATCATTCACACCGATTCGGGAGGATTTGGTAAATAAACATTTAAAAAAACGTTACAAGCGAGATATATCTATAAATGTGCTTTGTAAATTTTAAGGTATAAGTGCACCGATGGGACATGCTGATTTTTATGTAAATGGCGGTAAAAGTCCGCAGCCGGGTTGCGAACTAAAATACGTTCTTCCTAGGAAGATGTTCTTCGAGAAATGTAATAGTACAAATTAAATATAAACATTTTAGTTCGATTTACAATGTTAACTTTGCGTTTATAGTCTTTTGCAGTCATTGGAGATCTTTCCAAATATTTGCCGAATCAATATTGAGGCCTCAGGCTTTTCCGAGCGCACCGTGTGGTAATGGTGCATTTTGTCGAGAGCCAAGCAATGGGAGAATACTTGGGCCAATAGTTTATTTAGGATACGGTCTATCACCAATGTAAGTTAATTGACCTCTATAAAGTATACAAATGAATTTTAAGCTTGTATTTTTAAGAAGTTTTCGCTTCATTCATAATTTGTAATTCTGTTCAGAGAAAAAAAATGTATAAACTCATTTTGTTTACCTGATAGGATCTGTTTCAAACTATGTATTTTTTTATTTTCAGGGCTAGGGGTAGATTTTACACAAAAACGACTGCAGTAGCACCATATTCATTTTATATTAAAAGATATAAAAAATAAAATAAATATTTTTAAAAGTTTTTTAATTTTTGCCCAATAAATTTTAAAACTCACTTCAATGGACATTTGCAATAGTGAGAACAAATTAATGGAAAATGATATAAAATATATTACTAGAATTCAGTAAATATTAACAAGAATCTATACTATGATTCTCAAAGCAAATGGAACACTGGAGTGATATTCAATTATTACAGAATGTCTGCTATTAATTTCTTTTCATCGCAAATTTTTAACATAATGAACTTAGATAAATGTTTAAACTATAGATACAGTAGCAGGCTTTGCCTTCGAAAAAAAAACCTACGAAAAAAGCCTTCAAAAATAAGCAAAAATTTAATAAGAGATGATACCATTGCAGTACTTTTATTTTATTCAATTAATGAGATAATCAATGTAAAAAAAGGTAATATTTATTCAGTTCTAAAATTCCCTGAATTCAAATATATTACACCATTCAAACTAACTCTCAAGATTGATAGCATTATTATGCTGCAGACAGACTATTTTCAGATACATTGAGATAAGGGGTAACTCATCGATGGAAATTTCGATAAACCATGCAAATATCTGAAGTATGAGTTTTCATGAAACTTTCCCCCACCCCTGCTAGACCACAAGTAATAACAGATTTCACAGTCGTCAAGGACCTAAATAATACACATACCTATGCCTTCAAGCCCGCTAGAATTGTCTTTTTCGGCAAGGCATACACCTGAAATACTGAAAGTTTATGATCAAGTGTTGAAAGATATGATGACATAAAGGGGTAAAATGCCAGCAAAGCCGTATATAAAAGCTTATTATTGAAAAAGTATTCTAATCTGAACAATCATTTAAGTTGGTTGAATATATCAGTAGATGTGATTCATACGCTAATAAAATAAAAATATTTAAGACCTTTCGATATTATTAGGGATTGCAATAATACCGGTATTACCGAGAGAAAAAACAATCAATACCGGTATTAACATTATTATTATTTTAATTAATTGACTGAAAAAATAATCAGAGTACCGCTCGCAAGATTCACCGTATTTATTGATTGGCTAATGAGCATCATTTTATTCTCAGTTTTCAATATGTATGGATTTAAAAAAAAATATAATTTTGATACTACTGGTATTTCATTTTCAGTCAATTTTTGCCCCAATACTGGTATTACTGGTATTGGTATTGCAATCTCTAATTGTGATTGAAATTATTTGAAACGGCAGATATCCGTTCTCATTTCTTAATAATAAAAATGTTTGTAGAATTTACTAACCTGTAAAGATGATGTGGATGCAACAGAGATCCCAGTACGATGCTCTCTAAGTAAACAGGTTTGACGAACACCGATAAAAGAGCGCCTTGTAGACCGAGGACGTTCCATCTTGCAACTTTATCAGAACACGACATCGTCAATAATCGTTCGCCCTTTAAAATAATAATATTTTTATTTTGTGTATTTTGTATTGTTTATTTTCATTCAATCATCTAAAAAAACTACCTGCAATACTCCGTCCCAAGTTTGAATTCCATCACTGCTTTTCACCGGTATAGTGCCTTCGCCGGATTCGATTTTAGTACGCAGTTGACCTCTTGCTTGCCTTTATTCACATCAATCAATAGACTGTTCGGATATGGATATTAAAAAAATAAGATTAGATTTTTAAACCTGTTTGGATGGCGATCGGGAGGTCTGCATGTTTCTTCGTGCGGTGAGAAAATGCGTGCATCACCACACGGAGCAGTGCTGATATAAAGGTGAAACCTGTACGAACCTCTCAGCTGATAACCTCCATCAGGAGCCAACTCCAACGGATTACCTCGCATTCCACGTCCATCTATACATCACAAAAAAACTAATTAGCCCCGACTTACATATAAAGATAGTTGACTCAATAATAGAATATATAAAATATATATACATACATAGATACATGCATGTATGTATATTTTATATATTCTATCTTGACTGGGGCAGAGAAGATTCAACGGCAGAGAGAGACGGCCTTGAGAGTCTTCGGAAACTGGACTTCTGGGCGTCTACCACTGATGAGATCACGCTGATTGTAATTAAATCAATGTTATTTCGTATATTCAGAGAACGCGGTACGTCCGAGAAAACGTTTTCAATTCTGAATGTATTCTCGCAGCTGAGCGCGTTGTCTAAACTACGAATCTTATATTACGTTAAATAAGAACATCATATTGATGGATGCGACCAGTGGCAGCTCGTCAAAGGTTATGTATATTCATATGATTGTGAACCGCCACTGGATGCGACAAACCTACCATTCATCAGCATTTATTAGAAGATGGCTCCTTTTCTGATTATGGCAAAAGATAAAAAAGTGCTTGCAATCGAACTTCTATTGATATGAGAATCTTTACGGTTACTATTGGCTCAAACGGCGATATTTTTAATATGTTACTTATTTACCTGGCGAATTAGCAATTTCTTTTAAACAATCATAAATAAACTCTTGAAAGCAGCGCCGTGACACAACTTCGGCGTGTGAATCGTTAACGGCGAGACCGCAAGTAGAAAGGCGTTCTCCGGACACGCATTTCGTGCCACTACTTACGGCTATAACCTAAAAGCCATAAATCATGTAATGAATGCATATTAAATTTTATAAAATAAAATTACCAGAAAGTAGATTATAATTAATAAGTGTATTTCACATATTTTTCCAAAATTTTGTAATATATTTTATTGTGATAAAAATATATGATGGAATTATGAAAATAATAATTGTTTATCACCTTCTATAAAATAGCTCTAAAATATCATAAATTCTATTTCATTAATATTCTATTTCAATATTAATTAATATTGTCATAATTCCGAACATAATAATAAAATAACTACATAGCACAATTGTGGAATATGGTTGATAAGGTCAACCAACATCTGATGATTAATACTAATTGTTGGCAGCTATCTTTTTTTATTAATGAGTTTGACAGATAGTCAAAATACCTGGAAAATTATGATCAGATGATGAGACATAATAATACATATTCTTTTAAGGTTTTGAGACAATTCAGTAATGTTGATGATGAAATATATTTTAACACATTACAGGCGTAAATGCATTTATGCATTAACGCCTGTAATTTGTAATATTATCTTGTAATTTATTATTATTGTATTGTAATTTGTAATATTATCGTTGGGATCCGCTGACTGCCTTATGCATCGGTTATAATCCATTTGAAGCACATTATTATTTAATATCAGGAAACTTGATCTTGGAAATTTGTTATAATGAGAATATATTATAAAAACATATATTATTTTCAAGGGATTACTTATTTTAATTTGTTTAGTAAACAAATGTTTCAGACTTCTGAACATGGTATGGATAGAGCTTTTTCCTAACATTGTTCCCTGGTCATAAGAGTTTATGTTTCACCTTTAACCCTTTCAGTGGTATGGTGGTACATGTATGGTGGTCGATCTTTCACTGTTTTGCGGTACCCTAATAGATATATATTTACATATTTAACTGAAGAAATAATAATTACCAGGTTGTTCCATAAGTCTTTACGTTTTTTAAGGTGACGATTAAGTGACTTAAAAATTAAAACGTGTAATAGCAACAAATTCTTTAATGTCGTTTTTTATATATCCGTTTTTGTAAAATATTGTTTTCCATTTAAAAGCTGTTGCAGGGATCTAAATATATGATATTCGTTTGGAGCAATATCTGAAGAATACGGTGGGTAAGAAAGAAATTCCCAAAAAAATCCATTGATCTATCTTCTTCTTGGATACGTGAAGATGAGCGTTATTTGCCAAATATACATTATTTTATTGGAGTGTAATCTTGTTCTTGGGGTGGGAATTGGGGGTTGAGTAAAGGATTTACTTCTCATTTTCAGTAACAATTCGACTTAAAAATAAATCTTTCTGATCTAGAATCATTAATTATTGGTATATTGAGATTCGCTGCTTGAGATTTTCCTGACAATTTATGAGATACCCATATTCTGAAAATTAACACCTTTCCTAACTTTTTAAATGTCTGTGAACTGACGTAGGTGACACGTTGAATTTTTGTGCTAGCTTCTGTACCGTTAATCTCAGACCTGCTTTGATGGCAGTCCTAATATCCTCACTAACAACCCGCCCTTACATAGATATATTTAAAGTCAAAATTCTTGGAACGAAATTTTTAGAACCACATTTGAGAATTTTTAAATTTAATGGCATTTCTGCCGTTTTACAGATGTTTTAAACTGCTATTGACGCATTATGACTGAGTTGAAACTCATAAAGTATAATATATATTTTTGCAAATGCAAGAAAAAAAACCACAAAGACTAATTGGACAAGCTGATAAATAACATTATATTTATATAATATAAAAAAAATCGTTTAATGTAAATGATTCTATACAAAATAATACTAATAAATCAAAGAGTAAGAAATAAATGTCAATTATTTTGCTAATAATTGGTAGAAACAAAAATAGATTTGCGCTTTCAGTGGCCTAGTGTTAAGTAATGTAAATATGAATTTAATATTAATATTGAATATCTGCTAAAAACTTATACATACTTCATCAGGTACAGGAGGTTCTAATAAAAAACTGAATACAAAATAATTGCAGAAACCTAAAAATTGTGTTTATAATTGCCCTTTTTTATTATATAAATTTTATTATTACATATCCCATCCCATACGAAACCACTATACCTAAATAATTTCTCAAAAAACCTATGTGTTTAGGTATTCAAATCACCTTCATAGTATGTACAAGAGGTAAGGATTAAGTGCTGTATGGTTTTTTGACTAAAAATAAAACTAGTTATTGAAAAATAAATTTTAATATGATTTTGTGTTGTTCGGGATTCGACTATTTTCTCGCTCTGATGGAGGAAGGGTATAAAAGGGGTCGCATAGCGGCGGTATACTTATTTCGATCCTCAAAGGGATAATTGGATTACCCCCTTTTTGGGAATTAGAACTGTTTTAAGCCTTGAAGGGAGAAAGGAGTTACCTTCTTCTTGGCACTCGTCGCATCGGCAACCAGAAGTGGTTGCACCTCTCGAACAGTTTTGGTCTGAATAACATAGGCATTTACCAGGGTTACCCACTCTTTGGTTCTGCAAACTTCGCCATCAAGACTGGGTCTTCGGAGTACCTTGGGTCCACTTCAGTACCGGACTATCACCCCCCTCGGCTAATACCGAGATCTGCCCCTTTAACCATCGACGATTGCAATGTGTAAAACATTTCTCGACCAGGGAGACGTCAAGGAATCCGCCTCGCCTATTGGACTCTCACTAGTCGAACACAGGGTAATATGATGATTTCCGTTCCACGTGGATTCCATTAAGTCCTAGTAGAATGTCATGACTAATTAGATCTTTGTGAGACTAAGTGTAGTATGATATCTTGATAAGATTTTGTAGCTTGTACCCATTAATCATAAATTTCTTACAAGTGGCGTCCAATGCGTTCTACTCTAAGAACAAAAAAGAGTTCTTACAAAACAAAAAAATCATTATGACTCCACTTTGGCTTTCCTCATCATGACATGTGATTCCTAAGAAGCAGATGTGATAAATACAAAATTTGTGGATTGTAGGTATATCTAATACAAAATTATTACTATTTCTTTCTGGTATATAATAAAATAATAAGATTACCTCGATAAATTCATAGTTTGTTCCAGAGGTCATTACAATACCGGCTAGAACTTTCCTTCTAATATGAACTGGATCGTTACACATTAGCTCGTTGAATTTGTCTAGGACAGCTCTATAGAAAAATCACAAATAAACGAGAAACATAAAAATTAAATTTTCATTATTATAAAAAGATTAAAATAATTACTACGATTTAATAATGGTGAAAAAAAAGTGAAATACTTGGCAATTCTATCAGCGAGAGACTGATGTAAACTCGATGACATAGGACTGGGTGCTGGAGGCGTCGGTAGAGGCAACAAGCTCGGCAAGACTGGAGAAGTGTTGATCGGTAACAAATCTTTCCTCAAAGCTTTGATTGGCAAGTTGATTCCTAGAGCGGCCAGAGCAACTTTTGCCGCTCCTAACTTTGCGCTTCGTTTGCTAGAACCTTCATATGAATAAAATATTTTTAAAAGAACTCGAAGAATTTGTTATTATCGATAGTTTACTGACCGAATCCTTCATATTTTACATTATTTATTGTGCATATGACTTTGAATTTCAAACAACTGTCTGATTCAACAGGCACACAGTCGAAAGTAACATCAGGATACTTTTCATAAACGAGATTTATAGGGCTCTTATTTGTGACGGAGGTTTCCTTCGGTTCAGGCGATTTAGTTTCGACAGTAGAGTTTGAGGTTTTAATCAAATTATCAACGACTTTAGGAGTAGCTTTAATTGAATATAAATCTATCAATGTTAGCATAAAGCAATATTCTATAAAATTCGAACAGAATACTCACTTCCATTTTTATTGCCATTTTCGGAGTTTATTGTTCCAACATGTTCGTCACTAGTGAAATCGTGCAGCATACTTTCCGGGAATACATCAGGCAGTAAAATTACTGCTAGAGCTTTCGTAGCTGCTGCTGCTCGTGCAAGTCTTTTACTAGGTCCCGATCCAACATATTGTTGTCCATCAACCTTTATAAAAAAAAATCAGGTTCTCAGATATTGTTTTTTTTTTATTATTTATTAATTATCAAAAAATATAACTTACCATCACAGATATAGTAAAGCAAGTCGAATGAGAAGGGCCCACTTGCGATATGATACAGTATTGAAGTGGGCGTCGTAATTTATTCAATAAAGCGACTGGACTTTTTTGTAAGTCTTGACGAATGCTCTCGATCGAAATATCAGAGTCCAAAAGAGCCTTTTTAGTAATTGTTCCTTAAAAACACAATGAATGAAATATTTATATAATAAATTATTTGTAAAAGCGACGAGTTTATACTTGACTCATCTTGACTAGTCGGATGTGGCCGCTTTAAAGCTCTTTCTTTGATGCTGTTATTTGTGTTGCAATTTTTAGATTCAGTAGGAGTAGAAGCGTCTTCGGGCGTCGAATGATTTTCAGTTTGCTGCTTGTATGAACAAAATTGTCAATAGTAGAAATATAATTAAAATTTGTCTGTAGTATAGACGCAGCAAAATATCATTCTTATGATATTGTGTGAAAAAGATGGAACAGCGATTTATTATAGCTGACTAGATCACTTAATTGTATAAAAATATAAAGTATATGTTGTTTCTATTTATACTGAATAAATAAAAACCTGCATATTTGCCTGTTAAAATCGTTAGCGGCGATAAATAGCTGCTTTCGTATAAACCGTAGAAACGATATCTTTTCTGTATACACGAAAACTATAAATTTTTGATAATTATTATATTTTATACATTTTGCCAAAAGATCAATCATCAGTCAAAATATTTTTGTTCAAAGAAATAGTACACAAAAAAGTAGAGAAAAGGGACTTAAAAAGAAAGTTTTATTTTTTACAAAAAATTTAGAGCATTAATGTCGTTTTATACTATTAATGTAAAAAAATTAAGTTTGTAAGGACAAAAATAACTTTTTATTTAGTTAAATATTAAAGATTTTATTTTTCAAACATCAAAAAGTAAAAAATCCATATAATAAATTTGAATGAAACGTGTTTCTACAATAGCAATTACACACTTCTAAAAACATCGAGACCACCTAGTTACATCATTTCAAAAAATAAATTTCACAATCGCAAAAGAAACTGTTTGAAAGGTATTCCATTCAAAGAATTATACAATAGCTTTCTATTGTGTCTTTAAAAACGTACTTCATAAAACCACCCCTCATGAGCATAATAGCAAAATAACCATAAAAGTGCTGTTCTAAGTGCCAATTGGCCAGAAGCCATAGGAATGGTTTAGGGCAGTGGTTTGCAATTTATGACCTGAGTGTAATCAAGTGATCTGTCAAGAAATATATGCACCAAGTTTTTTAATTAGAATTTTTAGATAAAACGTTGATTACATTAATATAAAAAAGTAAAATTATAAAATATTTTTTCAATCCCATCATTGTCGAATGAGTGGCACTTGAATATTGGTATAAATTTTATAATGCTTTTCATGAGATCGTATTTATATAATCATTATAATTATGCCATTGCATAATATTTTGGTGTAAAGAAGTGGTCAGGGAACCTAACATGTTTTTCTACATTTTGTTTTTACATTTTTATGTATCTAAAGGTGCCATCATGAAAATTGCCAGTATGGATTGGGCAACCAAAAGTGCCATGAACTTTTGAACCTTGTATTATGTTTATTTTATGTATTTTATAAGGCTGAAAATCACTTTAATTTATTGAAATATAATATTTAAAAAATATATGACATAAATATGTATCCACCACATATTAGCAAAGTGTGAAATGGTGTGCAAAAATACAAGCCGGGGTCAAATATATTTATACATTATTGCACATATTGTACAGCTAGCTTCAAAACTGCGATGTAACTTTGTATTTATAAAAATAAACCACACAGAGAAATATCTAAGAAATAGGGTGGATGTTGAAGCATCTCCCAACATACATTCTTGTGAAATATGCAGGCGAGCATTGTAAATCATCTCAAATTGACGATTTTATCGTATTTGACAAGCTGCTTGTGTGTAGACAAAACTAGTGCTACCAGCAGCTAGCATAGTATTACAGCCATGATTAAATCTTTGGTAGAATAATAGTATTAAACACAAAAACTGAGATCAACCCATGATCCAACATATTTTACCTAATAAATAAAAGTACTATATTAAATAAAATGCATCAATTTACACAATACTGTTTCATTTTTTATATTACTGTGCGAATTGTTCTTTGGTATTATGTAAATCTGAATAACCAAATATTGAAAAATGCTAATCACAATTTAAATTTTCGATTTTCGTAATTGGTGAATGAGTTTCATTATATTTTTATATAAATTCAAAATCCGATTTTCTGTTGTTGTGTTTATCACACGTTATTGTAATAATAACTTAATAATTTCGATATTATACAAGTTACTACACTCATGAATAAGTGCGTTAACGAAAGGATTAATTCCAAAAATGTTGCAGATATCTATTCGAGTGAAAAGCCTAATTTTAACAACACGTTATTTTTCCTTACCTACATTAATGGCCATCGATTTAACAACGGTTTCATTTTGTATTATAAAATTAAAAAACACAACCTCAATAACTAATAATTTATTTATTATCGTTTGACCGACTTCACCTCTTAACGATTTAATTTATCATTCTACCATGCACATACATTATAGATATACATATAGGTTATTCACGCACATTTGTCAAACCAGTCCCTATGGTTGGCGTTTGACATCCTTGCGGAGTCGGAGGGCTTAATAGCGGAGTTGGTGTAGGTAGCAGTTGCGGAGACGGGTGGGGCGGCATCTCAGTAGAGACTTGTCCTTCTGAACACATACCAACCGCACTGCTGTCAGTTTGTTACTTGTTGGCCATAACAACCGAAATATAGTCCATTCATGAGCCTGACATAATCCATTGCTGACATTTTAATAAATATTGATTTGCGCTAGAGAAAACAGCAGGTAAAATTAATAAGAAACTTATTTTTTTAATTAAATTTGTAATGCTGAGATAATATTTCCAATAAAAAATATTGATGAGGATATATGTTGATTAACACTGTTTTGATTCATTTGGAACTCCTTAGCATACTTGTTATGGCCGACAACCAAGGCGAACGTGCGCGGATGTCGTCGTGGGGACTAATCGTAGTGCTGCGATACCGTTCGATATTTATTACGCATACAAATTTAAACATCAGGCCCTACGAGCCGTACCTATTGTCATCATCGAATTCCATTGACTAATAATCAAGGGCAGAAGACAAATCAAACATAAATGTTTAATTAGATTAATAATATTATTATGATTATTTTTATTAATCACTTTAAATAAGTTTATATACTTTCGAAATTGACTAAAAAAATATGTTTATTTATTGTTAGTAAATAATAATAATAATATATAATAGTTTATATTATTATTATTTTTCCAATAAATATATACTAGGCCTAAGTAAAAGGTGTTTCAACCTTAGTTTCCGAACTTTAAAAAAACATAAAAAAATTAGAGATAACTTCAGAATTTTTAAATTACTTAAACATTTTATGTATTTCAGTAATTATGAATAATAATATTAATTAAATGGCCGCCTCTGGGTTTTTTTGCAGCAACCTATATTTTTAGTGTACTTTTCGATGATTTTTTCGTTGGTTTTTTGGTGCTCCAATGTTTCGGGTTTTTCGACATAGACATGAAACAACCAGGGCCGGCCCTAGGTTATTTAGCGCCCCAGGCAAAAACTAAATTTGCGCCCCCCTCCACCCTAATAATACTTTAATAACTCGTTACACGAGCGCAAAAATATAATTCAAATTAAAGTAATTTAATATTACATATATTTGACACCATACTCTTTATTGCGATTGTGGGTATTTAAGAATTTGTAGTTTTATTTTCGTCGCGATTTTTTACGCAAGAAATAATCTAAAGAGTACACAGTAGTGTATACAAAAAAATATCAGATTATATTCTCTCACAATATTGTTTGATAATTTTAAGTGAATGTTGCGCCTTTATTTGGTATCACGGTGCCCCACAAGATCTAGCGCCACTGGCGATCGCCTGTACTGCCTGCCCCTCGGGCCGGCCCTGGAAACGACCTAGTTAACGTCACCAAAACATAAAATAATGCGACTTGGGAACTTACCCCACAAACTATTTTATGTTGCACCCAATGTGTGGTAAATTGCTATCTTAATGGAACCACATTTACACATTAATATCTTTGATTTTGTGCAAAAAATAATTGGTTATCATGCGCCTATAGCGCTCACCATTGACTGTTACAGTCCGACCTTTATCGTTCTCAAAAAAGTAAGGCAAAATGACACTTCCTGACTACAATGCGCATCAAATAGTCACTTTATGAGCATGTAATGGTCTCTCGTGAATCTAATGAGAATTTTCTTGCCCCACGTGTGGCAATTTTGCTTATTAACATACCAAGTGAAGTAGAAATGTGCATCATTAGAAAAAAAGATTTTCTTTGAAAAATCAACATTAACTACTTGCTACTCTAACATACACTCTCACCTACACATAGTTACTTCAATAAAATTATTTTATCAGTGCCTTGCTTCTTGCATAAAAAAAAATTAAATAATAAATTTTGGTCATCTGCGGGTTAAAACCAGAAGAAGCGAGTATAGTGGCAGTTTAAGATATGTTTAATCCTTTGTTTTCTTACGTTATAGGTTTTGTTGGTAATATATTTAGGTTTTATAGGGGTTTAGTTCCCTTTATTATAATACTGGGTTAGTTGGCATCACCGAATCACTAACTCACACTCATTCGTAGTTGGACTAACCCGCTTCAACCCATGACATTTTTATTATAGTTTGTAAATCGATTCATAGCATATAAATGAAAAATAAATGATTAAGTAAATAAAAGAGAGATTTTTAGTTTGCTTGTAATTTTCTTTTAAAGTTACGATGAAATTTTCAAATATATCTTCATTTTGATAATTATTTCTATACATGGAATTTTGGCCACGAGATGGTGTCGAGAGGTAATTAGACACAGATAGAGCCGCTAAAGTAATGTTTTATCGAAGACTTAAAGTTTTACATTGTTAGTAAATAAACAAAGCGGGTGCGGGACGGCGCGCGTCCGAACGCCTAAAGATTGCTAGTGAAGAGAAAAACCATCACGCCAGTGTTACCCAAGCGCCGTCAAGTTTTAACCGTAACAAAATCTAAATTTGAATAGGCCCCAACAAAATCATGTAAGTACGATCTGAAAAGCTCGTTGCTGGTTCCATATTGCTTCTTCAACTTGCTCATTGTACTCATTCACATATATTCCAAAAAATATATTGAACTATGTATTATATATATTACAGATTTTTTTAAAATAAACTTATATTATTTTAAAAGTTAATTTAAAACAAACAAAGTTAAGATATAACTACAAATAACATTTTTTTTTGTTAAATTATTCAAAAATAATTAATAAAGTACATGAAGTACGCCAACGAAAAAATTAAACCATTAAATAATATTGTATTAATTTCAGTACTAAATCATTTTATTTTACAGCATAATCATATTAAAATTAATATTTCTGATATTCCTTGTCTTTGATTTTGTATTTATATCACTCTTAAAATTAAATTAACTTTTAATTGTGTCGATGCGGGTTAAACGTTAAACTACTAATGAGTGAATATGCCAGTAATGCAGAAATGGCAAATTTAATCAATAAAAGACGTTAAATCCCTATATAACTTGTATTTAATATTTAAGCCACGTTCGTAAAAATATTATATTAAAGATAAAAGTTTTGTATCAAGTAAAAAATAGTCATGTCGTTTTGTTGACGTTTACGTTTTTCGCTGTGGCAACCCGATTGGAAAGTATTGTTGCGCGTTGGCCACAAGCGTCGGTCGGCCGGCTATGCCAATGACAGTAGAAAGTTGGCCGTGCAGCTGCGCACGTTCCGCTCTCGTCAAAAGTTGTCAAAAGTTTTGCAAAGTGCTCACGTCGATTTCGGGGTGAACAGTGTCAAATTCCCAGTTCGTCTCCGAGGCGTTAGCGAAACTTTGAAAACATCGGGACGTGTTTATGACAACGGCCGGGACGCGAACGTGAGATGTGATCGCGCCCGAGTCGGAGTCTGTGATGTATTTGCACGGACGCGCAGCGCGAGGCCCCGGCCGAGGACCAGATCCACCATGCTCGCCGAAACATGAACCTGGACGTGGAAAGTTTGGTACGGTTTCCGTTTTACTCGCATTATTGTGCATTTTTCACTCAAACGTCAACGTTTACAAACTGCTGTCGTTGACGGAATTTACGATCGTTATCTATCTATACATAAAAATGTTCACTTTCTCCGCTACAGATGTTATGTAAAATTTGTCATTTTATTGCGGTTGCGGTTACATTCCAATATATTTGGTCTTAAAAGCATGTTGATCGTATTTAAACCCAACTCGTTTTAATTTATTTTTATTTATATGCTTTTTGGTCGTAACACAATTATATTAACATTAATTCAAATTGAATTCAAACACGGCGTCTTTTCTTATTTTAACTTTACAATGATTGATTTTTTTGTTTATTTTATATTGCTTTAAATACTGTAAATGAGAAACGCTGGTCTATCGATTTGAGAAGCGCATGTATTACCATCGATTAAACATTTCGATGTTTTATTATAACAGTCACAACCTACATCACTTTCGAATTGACCCGACGTGTCTCTGTGTGTGTGTTTGTGTGTGTTTCATTTACAAAATTGCCACAGGTTCACACCGTATTAATTAATTCATTTTTTCACACAATAACTCGTTTACTTGACGACGCCATTTTTGGTCGTAATTCATCAGAACAATTGTGAGTAATAAACAAGCCTTCAATTATTATTTTTTTAATTAATATTTTCCAGGTCTTCGTTTTGTTCTGTATTTAATAAGTTCAATATGACGTCATACTTTACAATTTACTGTGGGACGACAGTTTTCCGCTGTTTAAGAAAATTAAAAAGGGGAATAGGTGTGGGCATTTACATAAATTAAAATATAATTTACAATGACATATTGTTATAATATTTATTTATTTACTGGAAAATTCCATTTGCTTTTTTCTACAACCCCCCCCCCCCCCAAATGGTACGAATAGACTGATATTTTATTTAAAGAAAATGTCGAGGGTTTAATTAGTAGCATATTGCATTTTTTTTATTAAACTTAAAAAAACCAACACGTATTTGGCTGTAAATCTATTTTGAAGTTTGCAACTGTTGTTCCTTATGAAAAAAAAATCATTAAAAAAGTTTTTTTCATTTTTTTTCTTGACTTTGTACGTTATTCTTCTATTATATTTACCAATATTTGGGTGTATTATCAAAATATATGATGTAGCATAATACCATAGTATATCAATGGCTGATAACATATGATTGAGAGATACTTTCTTTTTATCAAGGGTCAAAATTATTCTAAAAAAATATTTAATAATTGGATTATACATTTTATTTATTTATATACATCGCTATTTTGACCAAAACAACGTTTTGCTACATAAATAAGTCATAAAATTTAAACAGGTTTGGTGCGAACGGGCGGTAGTGAGGGAGCGTTCAGAACAGTAAGCACCCCATGAATAACTCTGCAACGAATATACTTAAAAAGTGTCATTAATAATTGTAAATAAATAAATAAATATTTTTTTAGAATAAATTTGATCCTCGATAACAGGAAAGTATCGATTGAGATAATCTGAAGTGCATTTACGAAGATAAACGAATGTTACAAGTGTTACCGCTCAGATTCCGAATGTTGCACTGTTTTATATAGTTGATATTGCTTGGATTGCACTAGTCAATGTAGGGCGCATTAATCAGAAGACAATACATTTTTATTTATTTATCCTCCCACCTCACCTCAAATTAAAAAGACTTTATATATAATATTAAATAAAGATAATTTCGCCGCGCAGTAAAAAAACTTCTATTTTTGAAAGCATATTTTGCATCCAAACCTGCAAAGAATGTTGGTTTCGTGTCGGAATTTTTGGTTTCGTACTTTTGGTTCGACGCGGTTGATTAACTGCTTGTGCACGTACATATGTGTGCGTTCTTCAGTCTTTATTTAGAATAATTAAAGAAGTCATTTTTATATTTTTACCTCTCACAATCGCATACTTTGTAGTTGAGATGTGTTGCATTTTGGAAAAAATGACACCTTCAACTTTCGGTTAAAATCTGTCGTGTTTTTATGATGTAATTTTATGTATGTTTCAATACACCAATATATTTTAAATCCTTCTATTTAAAAAAAAACAGTTAAGTTTTTAAAAATCTATTTAAAATAATATTTAAAGGTGATGAGGGATGTATGAAAATTTAATATCACAATAAAGTTTTTTGTATTTATCTAAATATAAATCAATAAAAAACACGTTTACTAAAAATACATAAATGTAGGTACAAAGTTAAAAATATAACAACACAAACAAAATCCTATTTATTCGTCTTAAACATGTTCAAAATTTACAGTATGTTTTTAACAATTTTCATATTTGACCGGAAATGTTATCCGTGTTATCCGAAGTTCGTTTTATCGAGGTTCTATTTTTTTTATAAAAATAAATACATTTTATATTATATATGAATAAATGTTGACGCATCAGTCATTAGATAAAATACAAAATAACATAGTCCAAATAGTTGGTATCGGTATTGTCATATTTTTTCAGAATCTTGGGTTGCTAATGGCAATCCAAGATTGATTATTACAATTACGAGTGTTTGTTCTTCAAATATCTAAAACTTAGAATTTAGACATTTGAACCGCGAGCACTTTAAAACTGCCCTAGATCAACTGTTGTAAAGTGGTTCCGAGAAACATCGTTATTATATTTGGGTGGCAAGCGGTCGCCACAGTTTGTATGTCAAAAACTGTTTATATTTTGTAGTAAAATAATTTCTAAAACCTTTTTAATAAATACATAAAAACTGTTATTCATATAAGCATACGCATGTAAATATAAATATTCTTGATTAGGTATGCAAATATCGTTGTAATATTGCATTATTATCTTTGCTGTATTATTATCGATAATTGCATTTCAAATTGTAGACATTTTCAAGTGTAACAATTAAATATTGGTACTCGAGAATGTTTGATTCATTGTTGATTACCCGGTATTGTTTGATATCGAAGAGATTAGTATTGTAGTTATCGTATATCAAAACAAAAACTAAACAACTGTCTTGTTTCTGTTTTACCGGACGGCAAAGTGGAACGGGCGTCCGCGGTATGCGACTAGCGCGAAGATTTCACTCAAGAGCAGGGCCGCATTTAGCGAACAAGGACAAGTTGCGAAATGTAAAAATTAATCGCATAACGAGCGTAGTTGCATTGTATTGCTATTATATAATGCGCGCTGAATGAAAAATAATGTAACACATGTAGTATTTGTTTTGTGTTTTCGTTTTACGAATACAATTATTTTCCTATGCCACGTGACACTCAAGTTTTCCCAGTTTGCTGGAGTGTGAGCGGAGCCTACTTTATTTGAGAAGTGACGTCCCACGCGCGGCCATCTCTCTCGCAATACAGCGGAATCGCATGGCTATATTTGTTGAGTCGATTGCGTCATTGACATTAGAATTGGCCCTGGGTGTGGGTCACCGTAAAAACCTTACCAGGCGGGTCTAGAAAAATGTATAAATTTGCGGCCTACAAAAGAATTTGCCAAAAGAAATATTAACAAACGGTTAAAACGTAAGCAAATTTTATAAAATTAAATATAGAAGCAGGGAAACCTTACATTTTCTCGTTAGTAACAGTCAAATGTATTTTATGTACATCGATTTAGAGAAACCTTTCAACGCAATGAACCATGTTATTTTAATATACATGTTTAACCACTTTCGTTTCTTAGATACATATTTTTCGGGTTTCTAGCCCTAAGGGGTGTGTGACTTCGCAGCCAGAAATAAACGCTGGAAAGCTGGTAACAATTTATTTCGTATTACATATATTGCAAAAAACTCTTGTGGAAGAGTATTGCTTTTCTCCAAGCATCGGTGGAGAAGCTGGCGGAGGGATGATGTCCTCTGAGGTCTCTCGTTGCTCGTCTCGTAGTGTCTCTCTGTAGTCTGTCTCGTGGTCTGCCGCTCTGTAGTATCAGCTGAAGGCCTTCCTGCTGCCTCGTAGTGTCAACTGAAGGCCTTCCTGCCGTCTAGAGTGTGTGGTCGTAATCGATCGACTGGCTGTCTCTCGTGTGCTGTTTTGCAGCCTGTCTCGTAGTCTCACGATGTCTCTCGATGTCCGGCTTTTATTCCACCGATATCTCAAGCTATCTGTCGAAGTCTGCCTGGTGTCTCTTGGAGACCGGCCTTTTGTATTATAGGTTGGGAAGGTCTCCAGAGAATCACAACCATACAGAGATCATTCAACCAATTGTTGCGCTCGTTTATTCAACCAACAAAACATGTTCACGCCTTTAAAGAGTGATTTGCTAGATGGACATTTCAAAGGTCGAATAATGTAGAGGGTTGAATTTTAACAATGCTTTTTTCTGTCGCCCAATGGCGTATTATTTGCGCAAACTTAATGCATAAAATAAATAGTTTTTCTCTGTATTTCAAGAGTAATTACGACGTGGTTCTTCGACGCATTGTTTTTCGTATTCCTTTATGTCCAAATGATCGTTTTTCTCCTCTGAATATTACTAGTGTTATTGTGGTGGTCCGTTCAATGTTAGTCTTTGTTTATATTATACTATTGTCACTTTCATTATTGTAATTATCGTGGTTAAACGAAGAAGAACACATATTCAAATTTATTTTTCTGCAGTTATCTGTAATTCAATGTCTGTTTATTACTTATACTTCGCAATTTTCAACAATGTTACCTAGAGTGTCGCAAGAACTGAACCTAGGACCAAGCTTTTTTTTCCGTTTTTAAACTAATTGTTCAGATTTTTTGTCGACTTCAGTTCGATTTATATTCTTTGTTGATATGGACTTGAGTAAATCGATTGTCGTTTAGTATTAGTAAATGTCACGATTAATCTTTTAAGATCTTTTTAATGGAAATGTCTAAACTACGATTTTGAATATTGGTTTTTATTTTACAAACTTATAAGTTATAAACATATCAATTAGGCTTTCTAAATTATGCAGATAGAAACAAAGAAAAATACACGAGATTAAAATTATTTAATAAGTAAGAATATTCATACACAATTGATTAGGTAATATAATTATAGAATTATGTAATTAATTTATAAAATAGCGTTTTCTTTAATTTATGTTTAAATACTTTGTCGTCCTTTAATGATAATTGGGTAATTTGTATTTTGTTCCATGAAAATTGTACGCGTTTGAAATTTTACGTAATCAAATCAAAGCAAAGCAAAGGAAAAAGCAAACAATTGTTGTTTCGATTGGTTTCAAAACTTATACAATCGCGTAAGAAATCTTTATCGAGCAGTAGCGATTATAATCATTTTTTATTTATGAAGCCCACTTAAATTATTATGTAATTGCTTGTTCTATGTATTTGGAAAATATACCTGGCTACTATACATTTAAGGATATGGATTTATATATTATATAAACAATTGTGTATTTTATTCTATCTGAGATTACGAAAAAATTACACTGATCATCAGGAATTTTCTATAGTGACATATTGTATGTATATTCAGTAAATGTCACTCAAATCTTTTCTTAATCGATTTTTTTATATGAAATATCTGCTAAATTATTGCAATGTAATCAATACCCTGATAGGGTCAATGCCTTTCAAGTAGTTAGGATTTTATGGAAACGTTTTTAATTTTCCAATCGAAAGTTCGATATGAGATAAAGTGACAAAGAACACAATTGTATTACATAGAGCGTTCTTAAAAATCTGATAAGATTGATTTATCAATGCTAACACGTGACAAAACTGTTACTTTCGTTTTCTGCGCTACATTCTCCTCTTTGTTAACATTGAATTATCATTTGTAGGTGTGCCTTGCTTTTTATGACTATATGACATGTGTGCATTTTGCAACCGAATTTATACGGCTTATTGTCTTAGATTTAGACGGTGAGAAAAGTAAGACTATTTTTGATATTTTACGACGTCTGTCTTCAAGCGTACAAAATTGTCCAATTGCCTAAATAGTTAGTTTTTGGTGTTTCAAGTGCATTTTTAATCGCTGCGAAAGCGTATCTGATTCCGTCGCGTCTCATTGGCTCTTGCAGTTTTCATTCATTTTTGTTATTGCGTGCTATGCTGTTAATTTCTAAATAATTGTCCTAGTTGTTTATAAAAGACTTGCCGGTAGCATACGAGCGTTAAACGTCCGATACTTATCGGACGATTGAGGTCATCCGTCGTTTTCCAAGATGGATGTCATTGTCAGGAGGAAGTTAGCGCTTTAACGTTTATAATCGTGACGAAAAACTATTCATGCATGTAAAACAATAATGGAGCTAACCCATTTCCATTCGTTTATGGAATTAAATGAATCCAATTCCCATTCATGTGTTTTCCAGGGTAACGAAATAAACGTATTGGTTTTTTCATTTACTTTTATACCAACTTCGTTACAGAACTAATGTTTTTTCTTTCTATACCAACACAGATCACATGCTCTTGCCTAACATATCACACGCTTTGATTTTAACCCTCGACCTGATTATGTCCCCTTCTCAGTTGCATAACAATATTTATTTATTGTGAATTTTCCGTTGCAACCTGACAGACGTTAGCCTAATGCATTACAACAGGATCAACACTATCAACAATGACAAAGTTTTGGGACACTACTGTTATCAAAGTCTATAAATCAGTGACATCTTTTTCATTAATTATAAACTTTTATCACAGTTTATAATCAATATATGTCACTGCTCGATTTTATTTTAATTATTCATCACGATATTTCTCCGTTGAGAATAGGAACATCTAAGTAAACAAGCTGTAATTATCGATGATAATTATTATCATATAACAATTGCTAATTCTGATCTTTTAGACACCATATAAATATAAAACAGTAGGGCCTATGTATATGAGATTCGAACCTTTTTAAGTCTTGTTTGTGTATTATATAAAAGTGTATTAGCCACCGATTTATACCACTGGTCTATCGTGTTAGTCAATACTATTATAAGTAATGTGTTTAGGCTACGTTTGTTTACTCGTTTCTGCAAAATAATTTGGCATCAATAAAATCCATGGAATTTAAAATATGCGCTATGCTTATTACGTCACTATAATTCACATTAATGACAAATAAATTACATGAAGGTAATAAAAATTATGGCAATGGTTTATGTGATGGTCATTTTAATTTGTCAAATAACGAAGAGCTAAGTTCATTGATCTATCGTTTTCTTTTAAACTACGCGTGTATAATACCTATGCCGGAATGCACGCCTGAATACGTTACAAATTATAAGTGTACAAGTATATTTACTTGGACATATAGGTATAATTGAGAATACAACAATGACAATGTTACGGTTCGTTACGCGTTACGTATTAAAATGTGTATTGTTTATATTGTTAGAGAGAGAATATATATCTGTTTGAAAGGCCGGCGTCTCATATGGTGGACGATTAAGCTTCGTGTTTCTGACTATTATTATTTACACTGCGTTCTATAAATTTATTATTACTGTGTTTGTAGATAGAAGGACGGAGACGACGTCGTTCTAAACGAAGCGTGCATTGTTGTGTCTAAGGAGAAATTATTGCAATTTTTTTTATTATCACTCTTTCATATATCCATTGACTACGTTTTCACTTTAGAAAATTTTCCCTTTTGCCGATTGTTTTTGTTCAACGATCAAATAGAAATTGGGTGTTCTCACGTGTGCGATGCACACTATACTTCTGCTGCCAATGCAACGTTAATAACATTAAAACGTGTATTTAGCACAGTTATGAGAACAAGGGCGACGGCACAGTGCTTTTGTGATTATTAGCGATTTTATGACTCGATTCGTACGACGCTCTATTTAACGATGGCAGGTGTATGCTAGTTAGTGTATCAAATGTCACAAAGCTCGGATATATGATTAAATTAGTAGAAGGGGTCGGATAATATCCTCCCAGTAATATAAAATAATAAGCAACTAGAAATTATTGCTAGTGAAGCTATCTGGGGCACATAATTTAATGCCGGTATGATGACAAAATGAAAAGGTAAAATTGCGATTTTAACGATGCTATTCAAAGTCAAGATTTTTTTATACATCATATCGAGAAAAATATATACTATATGTATTATAAAGAAATCGAGCTTTTCAAATGCCTCGAAGCCGTTCTACACTTGAAATATTCTGTGAAGGAAATAATCCTACGTTGTAGGAATTGTTACGGAAACGCAGTGTCTTATTCTTAAATTTTGCTGTATCTTTCTTGCGCCATTAGCTCGAAGCTGACACAAAATATTAATAAGAACCATTATTATTGCTATTAAAGCTAAATATTTGTTATTATTATTAACTCGGTAAGTTTATACAAATATAATTTAAAATTAGAACCCTGAATTAAATATTTATCAAGCAATTTGCTAGTTGCGTTGGCGTTGGAGAAATTCGCAATATGTACTTTGGACGCGAGGGTGAGAAAGAGTCTTGTTCCAGTAGATTAGAACTTCCTAAGTTTATGAAGTGGAACAAGCTGAAAGGTCGGTATATTTTCACTCGTGCTCTCCGAGTTGAATGTATTATGTATATACTGAACATTATATAGAAATACTTGTTGACGTTAATATTAGGTGCTTAGAAAACTAACTGTTTTTTTTATATTTAAACAATCAAGTTTTTTAATTATAAACGTTAGACACTTGTTTTAATAATCATGTAATCTTATGGACGACTAAGTAGGATTTGTGAGGCTGAAATAGAAAATCTTTCATGAAATAGTTAACTTATAGCAGCTAAGTAAGTAATGTTTTTCTTGCGCTTACTCTGGATTCTAGGATGAAATTTAAATTTCACTTTTAACGGTTTATGAACACGAAATTAACGCGATATCTAGTTTGTCACATTTTTAGGATTGACGTTTATTGTATTTCATTGACACATACGCGTTGATAATCTGGCGCTACTTCCCTTACTAATCTACATTTATTAATCTCGCGTTTGCATCCGAATTGAAGGTTTATCAGCACATGGATGTACAGTAGTTATAAAATACGTACATATTTTATTATTGCTGGTAGATAGATAATAATTTTAACCAAAGTTAAATATGCAAGTACACGATTATGATAGATGTATTGAGTTGCAGGAGTGTCCAGATGAGTTTACCTCTTCTTCACAAATTTGTGACCAAAGAGGAGTAACGTCCTGGTGTCAGACTTTATACACCAGAACTTCGCTTAACGAGTATAATTCGTTCCAGAATCTTACTTTTCAAGTGAAACAATTTTTCTCATATGAATCAATGTTAAATACGATAATGCCTAACAATAAGTATAGTTTGACAGCTAGTTTACCGATGACAGCTAAATATCTTTCGCTTACAGACTACTATAGAATGGTTTTAGCCCAATCCAAGACTTCCCAGTATTCTCATCGTCACTCGTTATCCGAAACGACGCTCGTTAAACGAGTCATTTTTTAATAATATGTTTTGCTCGTTATGGGACGTGCTCGTTTAGCGATGTTCCACGGTATATTATTTGCTTTCCAACGGTTCCGTCAGATCCACTTCTTTCGTTTGCACGCCCCTGATATAAAAACTAATCGGGGTGAACGTTTAATAAAGGCTTATGTTGCGTGTCATCCTTGGGTGAACATTTACAGCCCGGAATAATATAGTCAATATGGTGCTGGATAAATAATTCAAAGTCTACGGGTTCGGATCCCGCAGCAGACGAAAATTTGCTACTATTAAAAGTTGATTCCAGCTATAAAGTGACATCTGTTGACTGTAAACTATAACAACAATTCACTGATTCCCAGATTTAAGTGTGGTGTATCTAGGCATTCTGATTTCTTGATGATTTTCATTTCTCGAGAATTGAGAATTCTCGACATCACTCTTCAAATTTCTTGATTTTGAGAATTTTTGTTGAATGAAAAAATCTATGTAATATAGTAAAGTATTGCAGATACATTATTACATATTATTCTAAAAATAACCCTTTAAAAAACACATACCATCTGAAGTTGAATCAATCGTATTCGTTCTTTTTTTTGTTAAAGAAATTTCGGCCGTGGAAAAATTTCTCTCGTTTTGTGCTGATGTTGGTTTAATCGACAACAAGGCTTCAAGTAGGCACTGTAAAATATTTGTTCTCTTGACCGTCGATTCAAATATTTTGAATTCTTTCTCTATTAATCCGTAAGGTGTTGGTTTTCTTACACAACTCTCTGTAAGGGTGAAAGATTTTTTTTGTCTAATTGTTGTGCCAATGATACATTTTCAATCTCTTCAATGGAATAAGCCATTAAATAATCTGTGAATAATTTCTTTCTCGATTTTACATATTTCTGCCTTCTAAGAATACCTAAAAAGTCATTCTTTTGACTGGTAAAAGATTCTAGATTTTGAATATTTAATTAATGTCAATCTCTGGTTTCGTCGATTATATCATTTCTCTTTAAGCTTAGCTCAGAATTGATATTTTCCAATTGTTTTGACAAATTTTTAAGGCTGTCAATAATAATCGTGAGACAACTGTCAATAACAGCTGTTTATATTTTACAAAAAAATATATATAAAAAAACTTTTTTGGATTATCGAAAAAGAAAAATAGCCCTAAATCGTTTTGTATTCTGCTGATTACCATTCGTAATTTCTTCTTATCGGAGCGGGTTCTTAAATCATCAAAGCAAAGATAAAGCCGCCAGCCGGTTAGAGTAATAGAAAATCGCAAAAAAATATTGGTCATTCAAATACATTCGATCTTCAGAGAAAATATGCATATTTTCAAACATCTTATCGGAAGGTTTCTTATCTGAGTGTCTTCTTTTATTACTTAAGCAAAAATAAGGCGAGTAAATTTGTAAACATTTTTTGGAATTCCCAGATCTCTATTAAACCCTTCCAAAGAGCATGAACCCGCCTTTACTTATGCATCATTTTAAAAAGGGCAGTGGTTATAAGAATAATATTCGTACAAATTTAATTTTATATAATAAAAAATGCTTGATAAAATTTCTAGAGAATCAAAAATTTCTTCGAGAAATGAAAATTCTCGATTTGAAATTATTTCTCAAGAAATTCTTGCGAAATAATTTTTGAAAAGAAACACTAGGTGTATTAATACTTGTTGTAGGTATTGGTTGATTATCCTATTGGTTATAATTTACCCCCTTGTAAGGCATTGGGCTCAAGCCTGTCATGCTTAAAAAAACATTTGTTTGCCCTTATGAAGGTTGTTTGAAAACTGTTTGCCCTTATGAATGTTGTTTGAAAACTGTTTTCGAATACTGGTTTAAAATAAGGCTAGAAATATACTCTCCATTATTTTTTTAACTTGTACGCAATCAGTATACTTTATTATATAGTTATAAATGTAATTACTTTCCGAAAATGTGCTTGAAAGCAAATTTCCCCATAAGAATTATATTATTTTTAATATAATTTTTATATATTTTTTACATATATTTATATTTTTTTAAATTTATTATAAAATAATTGATTCACTGATAGCTTAATGAAATATTTTTCTATACATGGAACTTTAACTAAGAACCTTTCCAATGACATGAGGATTTGGCGAGAATTTGACATTGCATTGTAATTGAATAGATTCATGGCTCGCACTGCTACAGCCTTACTCGGGTGGTGCCTTTCCACGAAATTTTTCACCTTTATCATATTTCACAGATATCCCTAATTTCATTTAAAGTGAGTCTTTCTCTTCCCCCTCAGATGAAATTAATCGTTTTCAAAAAGATAAGGCCTAATAACGCCGCCTGACCACAATGCGCACCAAACAGCCACTTTTTGCGCTGTAAATCACATGAACATTTTTCTCGCCCCACATGTGGCACTTTGCTAATTAACATACCCAGAGAGGTGGAAATGTGCCTCATCAGAAATGAAGATTTTCTATTGAAAAATCACATAATCTGAACTTTAGTTTTTGTGTTATCTGAATTTTATTATATATGGGTGTAGGTGCAAGTCCAAATACAAAATGCGACAAAGGGAGCCATAAGAAAAGCGAAAATATTTTCGGCTGAAAAGCAAAAATATTCTTGCCATATCCCCAATGCTTCCAGCCTCTATAATTTTTTCATTACGTTGCGAATTGTTTACTCAGTAGGTCGATTACATTGACCATCTTCCCGTAAATTTCGATACATAGTTCGTACAGAATGTTTTTTTCTGTAGAACAATTGAACAATTTTAATGCGTTGAGTGGTGGTTAAGCGATCCATTTCGTAAATGTGTTGTTGCAATCTAGCATTTAATACTTTAAATACGCGTGATCATTGACAACTGTCTGATTTACAATGCTGCCAACATAGGAAATTCGAATTGTGTCATTCTGTATTAGATGAACTTTGTTTGCTCTATCAGTTTTCATTCATATCAGTTTAGCGTTCAAAAAATTTTCAAGTTCAAGCCGTGTCTTGATTGCGCAAGTTTGTCCAAGTCGGAAAATTATCATCATTATCGGGAAAATCCTGGCCGTAAGTCAGAAGATATGAGCGGCGGCGGTGTCATTCGGCGGTGTTCGCCGGTGGCGGTGCACGCGCGTCGCGCCGTCTGTCGTTTTGTTCGAGTTTGATCCCCGCGACATCCGCGCTCCTTCACTATCGATCGTTACACGCGATACCTAGGTATAGACGCTTGAGCTATATAGAACACGCGACCCTCTGGACGGACCAATTAGCGCGAAGGAAAATTCGTCCATTCCCTCTCGGAACGCAATCAACAGCGAATGTGTCAATTGTGTATGGTGGTGGCTCTCAAAGTTTGACAGATTGAGAAGTTTTGATATGTTTAAAAGTGCGTGCGTTTCGCGCCTTAACATATATATAATTTTACTATTGATTGTACTATAAATCATGACTCAATCCTAGTACTATAACACAGTACCTTACGAATGAAACTATTATAGATTATTATAACCGTATATTGATCCATGATTGTGTCAGTCATATTTAAATTTCGAATTTGTATGAATAGCTTTTAATATTTCTTCCGTTTTGATGTAAAACTTTCTTGTTATTGTATAACAAAAGTGCACTTTTTGAACGATTATTGTTTTGTACCACTTGTAATCGTTGTATTGCAGCCGTGCAAGCTATAAACGAATAACGATTCACTTTCGTTTATCAATAATATCTGGTTTTATATAAATATACATATGCATATGAATGGCCCATTTAAAGATAATGCGAGGCCCGGGGCAATTCATATTACAGAGACCCTTCTAAATTAAAAACTATGGGCTTGTACAATGGTTTTTAATAATCATAAAAAAATATAAAATTAATAAATTTATTTTTGTGCTCTAGCACTTTAATATATGTTTAGCTTATCTTGCTCATTTGCTCACTTTTGAATAGTATTTCTCATTAATCGATGTTTTACATTTTTAAAGGATTCAGAAATGGTCCAAATATGTCCATGATAAACAGTATATCTACATATATGTATGTTATATATCTTTATATATGAAACATATTTTTTTATTAATACATAGCAGAAATTCAAAATATTTTTTGTAAAAATAAATTTAACTTTAATTCAAAATATAATAGTTAAAATTCTAAATTAAAATCAAACCAAAGCTAGAGAATTGAAGCGATAAACAATATAATAATAATGTTATCCCTTGTAAACTAATAATATTTCTGATTTAATTAACAGTTACTTTCCATAATATGACATTTTCCCTCATATTTGGTAAAATATACAACATATTATCGTATTATTTGTATAACATTTACATAAAATCATTGACGCTTGTACTCTTTGGTGTACGAATCCTTGCATTTTTTATTTTTTGTGTTGTTGAAAATGTTGTTATATAAGTATGTTTGCTTATTGTTGGACATAAAACTTTTATTTTCAAACAATATTTTCGGAGTGGTAATTAGAATTTCCTGTCTTTTTTCTATACACCACTCACACTACCTGCTCTGTGCTTAGCTGTGAATTTAGCAGATTTCACCCACTAATAGTTTTCAAAGTTGCAGCGATTACAAACCATTTACAGTTATTCGTATAAATTTACATTATAATAAAAAAGATTTTAAGAGAATTCTCTAAAAATATTTTAATTTTTATCGAGAAATGATTTTCGAAATGAAATATTACTTTCGCTATTTTGAATTAAATTTCCATAAAACATTAAAAAAACACAATTATAAGAAAGACATATTATTGAATCGATGATTTGGTCAAAAACGTTTATGTGGAATTATTCTTCAGTATATGTTTTCTCATTTAATTAATATAAATATTTCATTTTTTTACACTCAAGTTTAACTTCCAAGTAATCTAAAGTTGTTTTTTTAAATTTAATTATTAATATTTCCTTATTCTATTATACATCAATATAAAAAATATTACCTTCTTATTAATTATTAAAATATTTTTACTGCAGGAATATGGACATTAAGGCATTGTTAATAAGTGATTTATAGATTTTGAATTTAATCTGGTGACTCACTACTTATTTAGTAGTAAATATTTATGATTACACCGTTGTAACGTATTAGGCTAACGCCGATATATTGTCCGATTGAGTGATATTATTAAAAAATATAATAATGATTTTAATTTGTTTAAAATATAAACAGGAGAAATGATAAGTATACGCACTTTATGATCCTATGCCTTTGTGGAAATAATTGAAATGTTCACTTGTGCATTTTATTACGGAATATGGTAGTTTAAATTAAAATACCCAATATTTTTGGTATTTTAAATCCTAACCAGTAATTATGTATTAATAAAATATCACGTTGAACTTTTAATAAATACGTTAAATGATTTTTAATATCCTGTTTTTCACGTTTGTGCCGAAAAGTACTTCCTCTGTCTTTATCTAGCTTATCGAAAGCTTATCAATCGCATGTGTGTACAGTGATATTATAAATATATCGTATATTCGTTGATGTTTTTTTAATGACATCGACGCGCTCGTGTTTGCAAGCTTACGAGTGTCGTTGAAAAACATAAACGACTTCAAAATTTTTTTACGTAACTCGATAAATTAGTTTGTTTTTATGTTCTTTGTACTCCGCAATCCAATTAAAATTATAAAGACAAATTTTCTTTTCAATTCAAATATCTAAGTGTTTTTTTATGAATGATAAAAGTAAAAAAATCTTATAATTTTATAGGAAAACCTTTCAGTAGAAAATAAGAATCGCTTCGAAAGAACGCAACTTTAGTGTTTATATTTTTTTTCTATTCTTTCTACTTTCTCCCGTGAAAAATCGCCCACCGACAAAACAAACACATAAATTTAAAACTCTAGTCCGAATCCACCGTTCGTTTCTTTTGTAAAACCAAAACGAGAGGTAAAAAGCAATCCACCTCTGTTCGGCCCCGGAGCAGTAAAATTTCCGATAAAAAGGCGGTAAAGTTTTTCCGTAAACGTAAATCATCCGATCGCGAGCACAAGTTCAATTAACAATCTTATCTACTACGTTTTGTGTAATCTTACCTAAGAAGTAGTTGTTCTTTCAATTATTACGATAATTACGACAACATGAGGTTTTTGACATTCACCCAAGCGATCGATCGCGTGTATGTTTTCAGAAACCGAGACTTTTTAATAAGAAATGTGTGTGCATTTTCGCGATCGATACGTTACAACATAACATGTTCAGAACAGGCGCCGAAACACTGGGCGTTAATAATTTCGTTTAACGAATTGTTTGGATGCGCGTTTGTGTCAGTTATAATATAATATACTAAGCTAATTGCGCGGTGCTAACACGCGTTACATAATTGACGATGATTATGTAAAATTATACGTTTTTACGTCACCGTAAAACGCCGTCATTGACATTGATAGTGATTGTTCATTCAATTCATTTATGTACATATATGATTTTTATTGACGTTTGTGCGATTCTGGCGAATTCACTGAATAAATTGACGTATGTACCAATTGTGATGAGGATGTATGATAAAAGGCTTTTGTATGATATCAATCTATTATAATTATTTTTATTTAATTACAATCAATTATATTTTATGTATTGTATAATATCATTAAACTTTTATATTATTGTTAATATACCATTCATTTATTCTTAATAATAAAATATTTATTATAATTATTTTTATTACTAGAAAATATTGGAGGTCCAAATATGAGTGGTTCTGCATGATCTTCATTATTTATTAAATTGAACCTCTTGTTTATGTATAAATACCGCAAATAAACAAAAACGTAAAATTCGTTCGTTCGATATATAAATTAATATCGGAGGGATACTTTAGAAATTGTGAGCTTGCGTGCTTTGAATAATTTAAGCATTTTATTATGACTGGTGTATTTTACACCCCTTATTTTTTTGTTATTTCAAAGAATGCCTAATTTTGATTGACTGTAGGGAATGAGTCAGAAAACTGAAATAAGTCAGCTTTCGTGATTCATTGTAGGTGTGGGTATACGAATAATACTATAATATTTATTTAAAAAAACACGCGGCTTTAATTTAGATCACCATATTTTTTGAAGAAGTAGAGTAATACATAAAGTAGTGACATCTGTTTGTTTGAATGAACTACACTATGCCGCGCATTATTATGATTTTTTTGAGAACTTTGAGAGCTGTTTATTAGAAAGAAACCCGAAGTAGAACATATTTTTATTATGGTCAGGCATGATTTTAACATTTTCATTGAAAAAACTTAACAATATAATATACAATAAATAATATAAATTGGGCCGCGCATCGACAATTTTTGTGTTTTTTTTTTTAAATTTAAATTTAAAGAATTAATTTAATTGAAATTGATTTGAATATAGTGTGCAATGTTATTTTAATATACTTTTTAACGCAACATCACATCAAGTTTAACGGTCGTAGTGTAGTGTTAGTAGATAGTATCATCATCATTGCACGATGCATTTTTTCAAGTCTAATGTCTTCCTCTACAACAATTTGAACGTCTACTACCATGACGCACACCGACGATTGTCTTCTTACATTTTTTTCCCTCTCGTGGGAAATCGTCTCGCGTTATTTACATACATCGTTCAAGATGTCGCAGTGGATGCGTTTCTTTGTTGGCAGATTTTTCACACACAAAATAAATAATAAATAAAAAGTGCACGCGCCTTTGTCGCGACAAGCTTATGGCGCATGCACGGTTTTCGGTTCAGTCGGTTCACTGTTGATATGCGTTCCGCGCGAGCAGCACGCGTTCGTCGTCCTTCCCCGATTGCTATCTGTCTTTCGTACAACAGATGCCGAATCGGTTGCTCCAACTTGTGCATTACATAGTTTCAGTGCAAAATGAACGACCATTGTGATAAGTGAATTTGTTCTTTGTGTGATAATGTTGCTGTGGACCTCGAATTGTACTCACGCCGGTCAAGATTTTTACCAAAGCCTCACCGAGAAGACCAAGCAGTTGGCGCACAAGTGCGGACATATCAAACTGCAGAACGCCCCCAAAACTAAGTCGGAAAAACAGCGAAAACCGAAGTCCCTGACTAGGTGGTATGTGAAGGTGAGATGCTAAGCCGTCAACGATCTGATTCTGCGATTATTATTATGTATTACATTGCCATGTTGGTCAAATACCATAACCGCCAGCTCAAGAAAGTTGTATTACCATTGAGCGTTTAATGAATCACGTAAAACACCTGTGTGTAGTGATTCGTTTAAATGAGACTTTTGTGACAAACCAGAATCAGTTGATAAACATTCACTTGAATCACTGTAACAATACGATTAATCAAAGCACATGTTACATTTATATATTAATAGTATTCTATAAATATTGCAATGTTTATCATATTCACGTGCACTGTCGTGAGAGAAAATTATCTTGAATTTGAACTAGGTTTGCCTTTTATCTTAATCTCTCCATATTCAAGCAATTGATTGACACCAGCATTATTGACAAGTACCGCATAATTATAATATTTTTATCCAATATATATTTTATTATTATAGTTAGTATTAGAAGTAAGGCACAGGTGTATGCTATTTTTCTACTGGCGTTTCTTTATTATAATTTTATATGATACACAAACATAGCGATTTTATTTTTATTGAAACGCATATTATCCTTTTGAAATAACAACTTTCCAAGTTTTCTTTACATCAACTTTTTGTATAAAAAAACCCATAATTAATGCATTTTTATTTTTTAAACTGCAAGGGCTGTGTCTGTAAAACATTTGGAAGGGATTGATAAAATAATAAAGGTAAAATTGGAGTTAGAATAACATCACGTTATTTTAAAAAGATATATATTCGAGAGAATAATTTCGCCAATTTATATAAATATAACCAGCACGATTAGCGCTTCTTCTCGAGAAAACTGACAAATCAATAATTTTTATTTCTTGAAAATTTTCATTAAGCCCTTTTTGTTATACCATAAATTTATACAAATATTTTACATTATTTACAATCGCTGCATAAAAAAAGGTGGGTCTTAGTCAGATGCTTGAAAATATGCATACTTTCCTTAGAAGCTTTTAATAGAAGTCCGAAATTGATTGGCACAAAATCGTTTATGATTTTCTCAACTACACTAGTTGGACCTATTTTTTCTTTGGTAATCTAAGAAGTACATGATTAGATAAGAAGGAATTGACAAGCAATCGGCAGGTTCTAAACAAGCATATGGGATTTCCACAGAGTTACGCCATAATATTTGCCCGTCGTCTAACGTCTATCTCGTGTTATCAATAATTCAAAGTGGTTTTTATCGTTAAAGAGGTTATAGATCTCTATCTTGTTTGAAATATGAAAAACGTTAAGTAGCAACAGCTACGATTTAAGTATAAATACATGAGTCCGAAATTGTTTCGTAACTAGACGCTCTGTAATCAATCCATTTTGATCCTTTGATTTTTCTGGTCTGGTGTGTTCTTTTCAACGATCATCCAGTTCTCTGTTCATCAAACTATTGTAAAGATAACTACAATAATATACTATATACAATAATATAATGCACATACTATATTTTACATGTTTTTTTTATATATCAAAGTTTTGAGAATATTAAGAAGTGAAAACACTGAGAAGCCAGAATGCTTAAGCACGATATGCCAGTGGTATAAGTCGGTGACTAATACCTGAAAGATCTGGGTTCGAATATCATATGCATCCTATTGTTTATTTTCAATTAATTTCATATCATGTCTGGGAATAAGTATTAGTGATTATTGTATAATTTCGATCGATTATGCCAGATTATTTTTTCCTACATTTTCCTAATCTCACTAGTGAATATCGTGATTAATAATTGTAATAACATAGAACTAGGTCGTGTATTGATTGTGAGCTTTAATAATGCTTTATAATCAATCAAATAGATATCACTGATTTACAGACTTTGCTTTTCCTCTGGTGTCTCACTACTTAGTAGTTGTTGGTTGTGTATACCCCATTGTAACGCTTTGGGTTAACCCATGTCATGTTACAATATAGGATTTACTTAAAAAAACATAAATAAGTCTCACTCGAGAAAAAAGTTTCCCATGAAAATGTTTGAACTAAATTTTATTTACAATCACTGTCTTGGAACTCATTACTGATTTTTCTTTGTTTTATGTAGTATAACTATTACTTTGTTTATACTATTTTTATGAAGGTAAAAACTATTTGCCCAATTTTAATTTGTATTTGTATTTTAACGTATTTATATGAATTTGTAAATATAAATTTTGTGTATACCTTTAGATTAAAACATAAAATATACTCGTACGTTCGTTTTTATCCCATTAACATTAAATACGTATCATATTATATGTGTGAGTACGGGTCATAGTATATATGTAGCTAATGCATGCTGTTATTTTTTATGAAGTGTATGGTTAACGTATGATTTTCGTGTAATTTTCACAGCATTATTATCATTACTCTATTCGGAATTCAAAAAAAAAAATAGCGTGCTGTTTAATATTCAGCGTATCCACAAGTCAGCACTCTTCATGAAAATTAAATTAAATCTTAAAATATCCTATGCAGTGTTTCTATTACGAGCATACTCAGCGCCCACCCTAATTATTTCTCAAAGACAAAAAGTTCAACCATAATCGTCAGCATCCGGGGTCTAAAAATAAATCACAAACCCTTGTCGTGACAGGGTGCACGACTCTAGACGCCCGCACGCTCTTCCTAGCAAAGTGACAAACGCCTAACCCCATCGCGGTATTATCGATCACCCACCGACCACCCTCTCTGTGCCCTTGCGTTACTCAAAGGCCAGATTCTAGCGTTTTAATGTCAATGGTAACTGTTTCACGCGGCCGTGACTAAACGTTCACAGTTAGTGAATAACGAAACCGCAACTCGGCGCTTTTGCGTAATTGAATCGTTGGATAAATATGCAGTGCATATATTCGGGCGTGTATAATAGGAAATTAACAATCACGACAGTGGTGTTAACATAGAAGGTATGTCGATTCGTCTTCTTATTTATTGCCAGCTGGGTGTGGTTCTAAAGGTGCGCTTTCAACGATTTATTAAACGATAACACACGGAATGAAACGCGCGATGTTTCTACGTGTATAGTGTGATACGTTCAGACGGATTCGAGAGAAACGCTGCATTAGTAAAATATACAATGGCGTGCCCTACGTAAACGATATGTTACGTTTCAGTCGACAGACAATAAGGAAACGATCTAAATATTATGGGAGTTTTGTGTTTTTACAACGCGGTTAATTATAAACGTATAGATAGTAGAATGACACAGCGACAAAAATAGGATACCATGATTTCCCATAGTTTTCCAAAAGGTACTTTTAGAAATTATCAAACTATATTTTTGCATTGACTATTTTTAAGGATAATAGTATGAATCTTTCAAGCCACGTGTTCGTAATGACTTTTCAATGATACATGTAATATAGTTTTCGAATGATTGGTACCTGAAAAACACATTTAATTACCACGATAACAGCAATTCGTTAATTACCATTGCATGTACGTCGAATGTTGATAATAATATTTATTTGATCTATCAAATGTGTACTAATTGTTGTTTTAAACTTTTCATTTTAAAGATTGACTCGAATATGTCTTATTGAACTTTATCGTTACTCCGTTTGTTCCTTATATTATATATTGAACATTGGTTCATCTATCTTTGCCATTGTGTACTTCGTAGTATTCGGAAAGGGATCGCTCTTCTTTTGATCTGTCCATCAAAAGTGCTTTTCTGTTTCATTAATTAATTTACTAACTTCTTGGTACAGAAACAAGGCCATGAAAATACCTTTTGGGATGGTTTTTACTTAATCTAGTTACCAGACGCTTATTTTTATATGATTAGTAAAGACATTACCCATATTTCACCTTCAACTTTTTCGTTGTATAATAAAATAATATATGTTCGGTAAAAATGTTATTTATCTCTGAAACAAATACCCTACAGCCCATTAAAAATTTATCCGATTCTTTCTTCTGTGATGACGTCGGATCGGGCAATTCTCGCCCAAGTAGCAGAAGCGAATATATCAAATTTTGGCAACAAAGGGTTAATGATAACTTAAACAATAAATTGGTAAGCGGTTTACTTTGTGATTTGCGTTTTTAAAGGTGCGGGTTAAATGAGTAATACTTTTACTACAATATATATTCTTCATTTTTAAAAAACATGCTATATATTTTTTTTCTTGTTCGACAACGAGAAAAAAAATGTTTGGTAATAAAAACCCAAGATGTTATTATTCTAATAATGTTACTGGATCAAATGGCCCAAAACTTTTGCACAGTGATTTTTTTCACAATTTAGTTATTCAAACTTGATACTCATTCCATATTAAGATAATTAAAGTGTTGCTCGATTAAAATTATATATTTGATTGATAAATACTGATCGATTGATCATGTATACACACAATAATGATATATTTAGAGAAACGTTGAATCCACCATAGTACTAATAATAACAATACACATGTGTGTTTATACAACATAAATATTTATTTTCTTCTCAATCGCTTTATCGTGTCGTATATCAATACTGTTATGTTATCTGTCTGAATGTCTGAAGCTTCAAATTTCAATAATTCGAGAATAGTTGTGCTGTTTGTGGTATATGTAATGTAAATGAACCCAGACGTTAGTCACCGAGCTTCCAAGGAAGCTCCCGATTATCGATTTTCCGAGTTTGAGTTATTTTTAAAGGAGGTTTTCCCCGAGTTTCATAAACGTTCCGATTAATTTACATCGTTCGACTCGGTTTGGGGTAAAAACCACCTCAACGCCCCTAATCTCTCTACCGTACATGTAAAAAAATATTTCCGTTCCGAGTTTATTATTTATTGCCTTTTAACTTTCGGCTTCGCGGTCGTCAGTGACGAAAGCGAATTTCCTGGTAAAAAAGTATCAAATTGCCATTAGCGAGCTCGAGTTTTCGGTTAGTGGCAGTACGTTAAACATGGGAGTTTGCGCTATTAAATGCAATCAATGGCGGATTTACGTGACGGCGATACGTTCACGGTGTTTTGACGGCTTTAAACGTCGATTACATTTTACGATTCGGCCGGCTCGACAGAAAGGAAAAATCAATAGGGCGGAATGATTACATTTAGAATGCGATACTTAGGTATTTGATTGACCAGCACGATAGATGACCGGTAGTGTAAGTCATTGCTTATCAATTGTAAGAACGTTAGATATGGCAATTAGATAATGTTGTCTTTTATTGATTTCTTAAAAATCCTTTATTTAATTCTTTGCCGAAATTATTACGATGTAATAAATTATTTAATTAATTAAATTCTAATCTGACTAACTGTTATTGTCAACGCGTTATAGAGCTACGCGTTGTTGATTATTTTGATTGGATGGTTTGTTCTTACGTTGGCGTTTTCCTCGGATAATTATTTTAATGAGAGTATTCGAATGACTAAGATTAGGTCTTTAGGTGTTCTTAAAACTTCCAAATAATACTCATCAAGTGTATTTTCTTTGATATAGTTCGCTTAACTTAACTGAACAATTCATTGAAATATTTTTGCACGTCTAAGCAATTAATTAAATGTTGACAGGATTGACAAATTCCTTGTATGCGTTAGAAGAAATACAAATGTCTGGATATTTTGTGGAATCACACAAATAACATATTTTGCGTATCGTAATAAGCTTTTAGTATTAAATACATTATTGTAATTGTATTAGTAACACCGACAATTCGGGCCTTGGTATAATATTAATAAAAGGCTATTGAGTTGTTCACTCAAATTTTCTCAAGTCCTAATAAGTCATTTAAAGCGATTTTCAATAGCATATTTACCATAAATATTTACACATATTTTTGGAATTTGATGAACAAATTTACGTATTGATAAATTAATTTATATTGTTTATATACATATCTTCAAAAAACATATAAATTCCATTACTTTTGTCGCGAATTCAACTGCGTCACGTACACGTTACTATATTACATATTAATAATATAATTCTTAGACGAAGAGTGACGTAGAAAGTGAGATTAAAAGAGTTCGCGAAAATCCGTCCGTGTTTGCTTTTACGCTCGTTGGATCCATGAATAGAGCTAATTAGGAATTAATGAGATTCTTCTGCCTTGTGCGCCTAAAGATAACAATTCATTATTCAATCTTCGAATATTTACAAGTATGCATCGACTGTCGATTTTATTTGGTTGTTTTTCGACGTTCTGCGAAATTCTTTAATAAAAGCCTGTATTTGTAATCAAAATATTCGTTAATCGTATGTTATCGCATTGTTCCAGCAGCCCACGTGGAGGCTGTGGGGCGAAGAACGCACTGATGGAGCTGTTTACAACGTTTACCTCAAGAAGGTGCGATACCATCGTCCGACGAAGACTGCTTCAAGTGTGAGTATAATTTATTTGTAATATGCCGTAAGAAGAAAGTTTTCTTTATATGCTTACTTTCATTTTCTTCAATCCCCAGATGATTGATGATAGTTTTACCTGTCCCAGTTAAGAATTAGTGGTTCTAAAACTAACTATAGTTAATTTTAGAACTTCCAATATATCATGTTGGGTTTGGTTATGTTTGGGTTTGAAGAGCATTAAACGTACGTTTCACAACTGTTACAGTGAATGTGTATATTTCAGTGAAGTTATAATTCACTAGTTAAAATATAATTTCATGAACTAGGCCAGTTAAAATGGATCAAACAATTGCTTTATAATTTTACTTATCAATATCAGTGAAACTGTATCAATATCAGTGAAACTGTATTGATAAAAATGTCAAAGAAAATAAATGTGTAATATAATAAGAAGATATTATTATCTGATTAAAACTAACAATAACTCATTTTTATCTAAAAATGGACTTATACCACTTATAAATAGTTATTTATAGCAAATTTTAGAAATGGTAAAATTAACATTTTTTGTTCAACTGGTTATTGTTATGCACGTTTATTTTCAAACACCGCTATATAGGTCTACCATTAATATATTATTTAATTATTTATTGTAAAAATAATTAATACATACATTTAGCCAACTTTAAAACCATTAATAACCGCTTGTTTTAATTTTTATTATTTTTCTCTACCTTATACAATCTACCAAAATTTTCTTAAATTGACAGTTTTTTATACACAATACACACTATGCAAAATAGCTATTATTACACACAATACAAAATAGCTATTATTACACACAATACAAAATAGCTATTTTTACACACAATACAAAATAGCTATTTTTTAATATTTGCGAGATTAAAATGGTTGCAATTTTGTTTTAACTGCTCATAATGGGTATTTTATATGAAAAATAATGACTTTTTAATGGCAATAACTCAATTATACGTACAGTTTTATTCATTTCTGTTCTTAAACGTATTGTTTTACTGAATAACCGAGCTCACCTTTTCTCGGTAAACTTCTTAATTGCAATCACAATATGTTAATTTTGCTTCAAACACAATGATGATGTCATTGTAATGTAATTATGCGGTAAACTTGAACCCAATTAAAGTAGTCACAGTTTTTTAAACAATGCGGATTTCTTGTTAGTCATTTTGGTGTCGATTAATTACCTTCGGGCAAATGTCATCCAAATTTGTCACTTGACGATAATAGCTTTTACTAGTTTTCAATGATTCACGCTCGCACTTTGTTCGTATTGATATTATATATCACATATGTTTCACATAATCTATTTTAAGACCGAATAGAATTTATGGAATCCTCAAGAATCGCGACAGTTTGTCGGAATTACACTTTCAAAGTTTTCTCGTATGGCGTCGAATTGTTATTCTTATTCGTGTTGCCGATACATTAAATATGAGTTTGCCATACTGTCACTATACGTCATTGTCGACCCAAAGAATATAAAATGCCTAAATATAATATGTTGTGAGTATTTTTTGAAACTTTTCACGTGTAGTGACGCGTGCGATAGAATTTTCGTTGTTGACGTCGGAAACGTGTGTACGTTTTAAATTTACGGATATTTGCTCATTCTCCTGAAATATTCATAGTCACGAACTCTTTTAGAAAATTCCTACTTTATCAATATGAACATATCAAATTTATACCATTTTATCAGTTACAATGATCAGTAATGTAGGGGTTATTGATTTTACTATGTTTGAAATTTAATCACGTATTACATACGTTGTAATGTATAATGGAATCAATTTGTTAATGGTATGTTTCGTTATACATAATGTATGAAAACAGCATTTTAAAAATAATTTTCCTCGTCTCTTGTGGCGTATTTATTCACTTTATTTTTTATGAATACGTTCCAGAGATAATCACAGGATTTATGTGCATAATAATGTGAACATTTCAGCAGTCCACTATTCGTGTTATCTTGTGACAACACACCTTAAACAATCGTGGAGCTCATCACTTGTCTCATAAAAAACTCGTTAACTGTAGGCATTCGTTACTTTTGTGAAATAATCTATTTTATAATTTTTAACATGAATTTGCACTCAAGTGTTTTAGCATATGAAGATAGCTTAAATTGCTTCGAAAATTTGTATACATATAGATTATCAACATCGGATAATACTTTTTATCAATATTTGTTAGTAGAATATTGAATTTCGTTGTAAACAGTTTGTGAAGTTAATAGCCTAATCAGCGCTTGAAGCTGACCCATCATCTATTAGAGACAGTATCATTTCCAAGTTATATATCCCCCCCCCCACCTTTACCTCTAGAACGCTTTAGATATAATCGAATAAAACCTTTCACGTTCCCATAATATTAACTGACGGCAGTTAGATTATAAGAGAACCCTTAATCATGGCCATTGCGACCAATGAACCTAACTATTGCTGTCATGCAATGCTGGTATTCGTCATAATCTAACCTTTACCATTAAATGATAACCCCTTTCTTTGAATGATTTATATGGTGGCAATATTCGCATTCCATATGCCTTAAAAAAATATAAATCCAAATAATGTTATTGCTGTCGCGTTGGTTCTCGCATGGTTTTAATCAATAATGATATTTTCTTGATCCGCTTCGACCCTTAAAAATTCGCTTAGCTCGTTCAAGGGCTCGAGACTCTTCGTTCTGAGCCGAACGACTAGTTTTAAAATTGTGGATGGTAGATATCTTTTCAGCTACAAGATTTACATGCATCTATCTGGATTACTTTTTAAACCGAATCGAACGCCCGATCATGCATATCAATAGATTTCGATCGCGAGCCAGTTTACCTCTGAGAATGATTCAAATTAATTCATTAGAGTTTATTCGGCAGTTGCAAGTGCAAATGTGAATACTCTTGTCACTCTTGACTGAAAAAATTCGCTGCTACTTGAATTTAATTTGTTCTATAATTCCATTCACTAAAAGAGCAACGTTTTTTTTATGTTGAATAAATCAAGTTTTGAGGAAGTAACGAGAAAGAAGCACGTGATAGGCAGGTAGCTATTTTAATCTAGTGATGGCGAACGAAGTCGACTAGTGTAACACAGGCTTTAAATTAATATCAATTGGAAACTACAAGATTATAATATATTATTTCCTATTACGTTTATTAAGAATAATGACCGGCACGATAGACCAGTGGTTAATCGGTGACTAATTCCTGATAGACTTGGGTTTTTAATACGGTATGAACTCTAGTATTTTTCAATTGAAATCATGTCTATAAGATCGGAATTAGTGATTATTATGTAATTATCACACATTAGTTTTTTTGAATTTTCCTAATCTGACAGATGAATATCGTAATGAATAATTCAAATACAATTGAGTAGGGCGCCCATAGTGACATCTATAGATTGAGTCCGGTGTCTCACTTTTTATTTTTAGGTGTTGATTGTGTTTACACGGTTGTAATGTTAATGCCTGTCGTGTTACAATGGAAGGTTTACAATACATATTAGTAGTATTCTCATCTCGAATCAATTTTAGTTGTAAATAAGGAAATCTGGCTTCTTACTATGAGATAGAATGCTGTGGTCTATATTTTTAATATTTATCGTTGACAGGACTCCGAGGACGAAATATCCCACTTGGAATGGGAGACCGTGCGGGTCCGCTTCGTCAAGGCTGGCACCGTGGAACGTCTGGTCGAAGCTTTGGCGACCGACGACGGAGAGTTAGAATCGACCTACATCAACGTATTCCTGGCTACCTATCGCAGCTTTTGCGGGCCAGGTCGCGTTTTGGACCTTCTGCTGCGACGCTACGAGACCCTAGCAGCGCAAGATGACCCTCTACAACCCGCCGCATCCGAACTTGCCGAACAACACCGAAGGTACTTACATATATGATATAGCATGTACATACATGCTTCTAGCAGGTTCATTAGGCAACTCCTCTTCTGTGTGTACACTCAATCGTACCCTCCCTAGGTCACACTAGAGTGGACACCGTCTCTTTGTTCTTCCGTCCACTAATTATTGTTGTTATGTCCCTTGGTGTATTCTGTATTACGTAGTTGTGTTCGAGAATTGAATAGAGGAATTCTTGACGGTGACAGAATCTGACGCTATTGTTAAGTGGTCACCTTGACAAGGAAATCCTGCCATGCGAGACCCCGGACGAACGATGCGATGGCTGATGGCATTGTCCGTTGGAACATCGAGTGCTATTTAACTTATCTAGAATTCGATGTTGCTTGGCCGCTTGGAACAAAGAAGCTATTGCAAATTATACATTTTTATCTTAAAAGTGACGAAATATTGTGTACATGTGAAACACAAGCTTCAGCATAACGGACTACTTTCTTTTCGAATCCTAGTTAATTTGTTTGCACTGTGTGGTCGCCACATTATCATGAAATTTAATTCATATTATTTCTGAATACTTTAATATGTCATGCGTCTTTTATTCTTAATTAAAGTTAATTTCTGTTATTTTTGTATCAGTATACTAAAAATATTTACTACGAATCTTTCTTTATGGGTAGATTTGAATAAAATAATCGTTTCGTAACCTAAATCAGACAATATATTGTACATATACGATTATTTCGCGCCAATAAAGGCAAAGGAGGGTCACAACGATGTATTTATACCGATTTGGCGGACTGCTCGTAAAATTTCGCTATCAAATAAAGTCAAGATTGACCTTTTACCTTTGACCCTTCTCTTCGTTCGCGTTTGTGGTATTCGTTTATGTGCGCAACGCACTGTTAGATTTGCGTATGCGCAAATACGAACTTTCCTGATTGGATTAATTCACTCGGATTTAATTAGGTTATTACAGGCTGTCGCGCGCCTCGTTTCATGTCCGAAATTCGATTTTAATCGGTTCCCACGAAACATTATATAAACATGTACTTACATATTATACACATTCTGGGAATTCCTACTTTGACAAGATCGATAATCCGTTTCGGAGTCTCTCTGGCACTTTTCCAAAGACTTGGTCGTTGAACTGGCGCGTCTGTGTTTTGGTGTGCTCTTCGACAATGCTGGGCACTGTTTGGGTCAAAAATTGAAACTCGTCTGCTGTTGATCATAACAAGGAAACGATTATAGTATATGGCTTGTGTAAACAACTTGATCGTGTTACATGCATTGTATGTTAATGTTTTTAAGGCTATTTACGATTACATTAAGTTCACTAAATACGTCAGTAATTTATAAAAAAACCCCGCATATATTAATATGCACTATATCGTCGATCGATATGCGACACTGCGTAATGATTATAAATATCATTGCTTACATCAAGGTATTGGGGTGATATAATTCGAGTTTCCTATGTTGAGAGCAATTATTTAATTCAGTTTAAATCACGGATGGAAAAAATTAAATTTAATTTAGTATTTTTAATAATTAAATTTAGTTAACCTGGCAAAATAAAACCAACTTAATAAACTTTTTCCCCCTACGAGTATAGTTATTAAATTTGTTATTTTTTTTATAATGTATCGTTTTATTTAATGTAAATATTTTCTTTTAGTTAGCGTGTACTATGGATTATATATTTTTTATTAAATTTATTTTTTATACTTATTTTTTTTAAATATATCATTATGATAAGTCAATAAAAGTTAATTAGGTAGACGCGGTTTTTTTTTATTAATGAATTTTTATTGATTCCTTAATTTTTTTACAATTTGAAAACCGTTGACATTATTTTTATTGCTTATTAAAATTGTTAAAATCGGAGCCGGAGTCGGTAAAATTGTTAATAATTTTGTTTTAATTGTTATGATTGTGTAGGGTAGAATATCGATACTCCACCACTTGTGTTTTTTACAAGCGACTTTGCACCACCCAACCGTAATACCGGCAGTAGCTGATTACCGCAAAAGCACGTGCTTAGGAGCACAATATATGTGGGAATTTAAGTTCTATAAAAAAATTACCGCTTTGAGGGTTATTAAAATATATTTTTTGAGAAAAAAAATGTTGCGCACGTGGCAAAATGGTTCTGACTTTATTGAAGTAATCGGGAATGAGTATAATATTCCAAATTTATATTTACATCAACTGTCGTGCAAAATTTTGTTAAAAATATTTTATACATTATATAAAAAAAAATAAAACAATAAATACAAGCATTTGAAACTGAGAAGGGTTCTCATCTCTTAGTAAGAACATATGCCCAATATCTCTAATATAATATATGGGTATCCAATAACGTCTTTGGGTATATATCGCGGAAGGAAATGTAGTGAAAACCAACGCGAAGAACACAAAGGCGCATGAAAGTAAAATAATTAAGAACGTCACTCCAGCCGTGATTAGGGATCACGATCCTCATCCATGAGGGAAAAAATGGGAAGGAAGGAATAAAGAATATAACCTTTCTAAAAATATATTTCCTATCCTTATAGGAATATTCCATACGATTAGTTCCGAGATTATAAATATCGACGTCTACCAAAATAACCATCCCCTCGATCGCTGGTTTCGTATAATTTGAAATTGAGACTACTCAAGCGAAACCTTAAATACGATGATATATGGGGCAATTTAATGTTTTAATGCATTTACCTAAATAATATATTCTGCCTAATTGCGCAATTACAGCAATCAGTAGCACTGCGGTTGTTGCTACACATTTTTAGATTTTATGGTGATTAATTAAGTAGTCAGCATTTAACGATAATAAAGCTTCATTGTTCTAGCTGGTTCCCACGTCGCCTAGAGATGCGATGGGAAAAATGCTTTCTCTTCGCACTTTACGAAATTGCCATCTCGACTTACGACATGCCCGATTGACACTGGATTTTGGCAATATGTTTTTCCGCCGTTTGCGAAACTCGAGCATGTCTTCCGACAATCGAACTGTTCACGGACAGTGGTCTCGATCGGACGCTGAAAGCGATGCGATGCGTTTGCTCAGAGAAAGGAAAAACACCATAAGGAAAGAGTCAACGGTGGTGATTAATTAATTTTTACTTTTCTCTCTCTCTCTTTCGTACAACACTAATAAATATCTGGAACATAATTTCGCATGCGAACGGCGTACGATCGTGAAAGCGCTTCTTCCTTAGGTTATTTGCATTAATTCATTGTGCTAACAATCGGCGCGCGTGTAATTTTCATCTCGTGTGCGGCAAATAACAAATAGGAAACGACAGTGTAGCGTAAAACCCCTTTGAATGACGAAAAGTCGCATTATAAAAGACAGCAGCTCAAATATGTATGACATTTGCATAATAATGAACAAACGTTGAATACCTAGTTGCTTTAAATATTCTTTACTTGAATGGATGCCACCAACGATTTGTTTAGTATTATTATATTTAAGCCGGAAGTATTTTTAAAGCTACACATTTTTTTCAGAACGTTGGTATCAGCGCTCCATGTGTGGTTGGACAGCTATCCTGAAGATTTCAGACAGCCTCCGTCACATCCAGTTCTTCACCAGCTAATATCGTTCACAAGCGTTTATTTGCCAGGATCTGAGTTGAATTCCAAGGTATTTAATAATTAAATCCATCGTCGATAACGTCATATTAAAATATTATTTTATTTTAGGCTTCAACTCGATTAGATCAATGGACGAGAGATGAGAGTTGCGTCGATGGCTGGGAGTCAACACCTGGACCGTATATCGGTGCTGTGTGTTTGGCTCCCGGTATGCGAGTCGCTCAACATCATTTGCATGCCTATAGGTTCCCTGAAGTACCGCAAACTCATTTCGCAGAGCAGTTTACAAGAATGGATATGGTAAATTATTCATATATATTTAAGTTTATTATTTTATGAACTATATAAAAATTATATTACAATTTTTATAGGAGTTGTTCAAGAAGCTCGTACCTCATCAGTGTTTGGGTGCTATATGGTCTAGGCGAGATAAGAATAGGTCACACGAAGCCGCGACAGTCGTGGCAACCGTCAATCAGTTCAATGCTGTTTCGTTTAGGGTTATATCTACTGTTTTAGTAGAACCAAAACTACGGTCACAAGATAGAGCCGAGATCATATCCACTTGGGTGGATATAGCTCAAGAATTGAGAATCTTGAAAAACTTCTCTTCGTTAAAAGCGATTATATCGGGATTGCAAAGCAATCCGATATATCGCCTGCAGAAAACTTGGTCACTTGTCACTAAGGAGAAAATGGAGCTCTTCGACGAGCTAGCTAGGATATTTAGCGAGGATAATAATCAATGGATACAAAGAGCGTTGTTGATGAGAGAGGGCACTGCAAAGTTTGCCGATACAGTCGGCGAAAACGACAAGCAGCTTCAGAAAGTTTTTCAAAAGCAAAACACCCGCAGCGGAAACATTAGCCATGGAACAATACCTTATTTAGGAACGTTTCTGACTGATTTAACAATGATCGATACTGCAATTCCAGACGCTACGAGCGACGGTCTCATTAATTTTGATAAGAGGAGAAAAGAATTCGAAGTGCTAGCACAAATCAAGCTCTTACAAGGCGCTGCAAATGCTTATCATTTACCCGAAGATCCTATGTTCGATAGATGGTTCGATTCAGTGTTAGTTCTTGATGATAGAGAAGCATACAAACTATCCTGCCAGATTGAACCGGCGACGAATCAACCAAATATGAGGGATAAAAGACAGAAGAAACCGACAAACAATGTTCACACACAGGGTCACAGGAAGAACGATTCGATAGCCAGCAATAGCTCTAGTAACAGTTCTCAGTTTTATTGCGATTTTGACGCGAGTACCAACTCATCCAAGAACAACAGTTTAGACAGACAAGCTTCACCATCGCAAATGTCCAGTGGCAGTTCTAGTTCTTCCATACCTTCGCTCGACGTCTCATTATCCAGTGCAAACAGTTCAAATTCAAAGACATTACAAGTACCTAAGCCCAATAAAACTGTCGTTAATCACAATATGGGTACGTTGAGTCCTAATCATTCACAGAAAAGCAGTCCAGATTTTTACATAATTCGAGTTACTTACGAAACTGATAGTGTGGAAACTGACGGTATAGTTTTGTACAAATCAATTATGTTAAGTAATAATGAAAGAACTCCACAAGTGATTAGGAACTCCATGTTAAAGTTAAATTTAGAAGGGAATCCAGAAGAATATACTCTATCACAAATACTTCCGGATAAAGGTTAGTATTAACACGCTAATTAATAATATATTTTTATTACATAATGCTAAATTTGTCTGTTAATTCTTTCAGAAATGATGTTACCATCAAATGCCAATGTTTACTATGCCATCAATCCAGCATATAACTTAAATTTTATTTTAAGACCCAAGAAAAGCAATGATGCAAATGTAAATGGGGCCAACGGTAAAAACAATAAAGTTAAAAAAGTTTAATTGTGAACTAATAACGATGAGACATTTTACGTTATGAATTTAGTGTGCATTTCGTTTACATCGTAATTGTACAATGTTTAAGTTAATTTATTTAATAACACTAATGTTTGTTGTATATACATATAATATATGTTATGTATATTAAAAATATCGGTTGATGTTTGAGTATTTATGATATTTTGTTAATGTTAAGGTTTTTCTTGAACTGTTGAATCTTTCCTCCGGCATATTCTTATACACTACTAATTGCACTCTAATTGTCGGGACCAAAAATATTGAGGCTGCATATATGAAAAACAACATCTAAAAATTGTTCCAGTATACGTGATTCCGATGGAAGTAAAATTAAAAGGTGATATCTTAAATTATTATTATGGCGGATGTTAGAATTTATTCAGATATGTACGTACATATATATGTATTAGGAGTCATTTGTTAAAAATTAATCTGATATGATAGGAACAAAATCTCCGTATTCAACATTTGAAAGATGAAATGTGTTCAAGTTTATTAAATGTGGAGCGTGCTCAGATTGTCACAGAGAATGGCTTTAAATATACACTTCAATAGATTCCTCCATAGTAACTGTTTAGATGTAATACATTGTGTCTTTTCATCAAATGTGGTACATACATATATACTATTTTCGATGTGTATATTATATACTAATAAAATGTTTGTAGAGATGTTTGGATGTAGTTGAATGAATTTATCTTTTTAGTAATGAGCATGTGCCTGAAATATATTACAATTTGAATAGTGGAATATTTTGGCTACATAAAAAATATTAAGAGTGGCTGATAAATATACTGTATATAATAATTATGGTACCATGACATTTTAACTGACGCTTTTCATTTAACAAAGATTATGTATACATCGCTGTTATAAAACAAGTCTGTCGATTTTTTGTCTACACGTCTCTAGATGAAAATTGATTGTTTATATATCTATTGAGTATGTGTATTATCGATCCAAATATAGGGTATTTTTTGATAAATTTACACTAAATAAATCTCGTTTTAAATTTTAATTGAGTCTGTCTTTATAATTTTATTCAGTAGATTTCCTGTTGAACCATTTTTTATAGAAAATATAATTTTATGCATTTTTATTGAAAAACTCCAAAGTTTGTGGATCTGAATATACCTGTGATCATTTACAATTTAAAAGTTGATGTTAGGATTGCAACATGTTAGTGCGTGTGCATTTTTGTTGCATTTGTCGTTATTATATGTATCAATTTATCGTGTAACATAATTTGTTCTTAATTGTATCTTTGATATTTTAAAATTATTTAAGCTTTAATGTTAGATTACACATGAAAAACTGACTGTAAATCATGACTTAATCCATGTAAAATTTATGCGACTGCACATTGTCCATCTGGTGCCATAGAGATGACCTTTGATGTACTAAGCACATATTAAATATGAGTAAATGTTAATATAACATTTTCGTAGGATTAATTAAGCCACTATAAAAAATCGTTCATGACACATTTATTATTTAATTAACTTTTATTAAAGACCACCCACGTATAATAATTGAGAAGAGTATATCCATGATGAGTGTATCATTCATCCACTTAGGACAATCGGCTTAAAAGCCTATCGTGGCGATTAATATTTTAGCATTTGATTATTTTATTTTTAGATAAAATATAATAATTGTATTATTTATTGTCAAAATTGTGCTATAAATGTATTATTTCCCCATAAATAACAGACTGTTTTATCATCTTATTTATAATTATCTTTTTTTTTGTATAATATGGTTTTAAAGATTTTTTTCTTTAAAGCAGTGGTTGTGTTGCTGCATTTATATTTTTTCCTTCATATAAAAGTGGTGTTAATCTATCATTGGTCTTGTTGAAAATATATGTATGTTGTTTTTTTAAATACTCTTGTATTTAATAATGAATCAGGGTCGTGTAAAAATATTTGTATTCAGTAATCAATTAAAAAATGTAGAAAACAATGTACATTTTTGTGTATGTTATATAATTTACATTTTAAACAATGAATTATGTACTTAATGTTGTTAGAAATAAATGTTTGTGTACATTTTGCTATTTTTGCCTTTTTATTTTAATATATGTACAACAGGGCTGATTTTAAGCAAGTCGGGGTGGGGTGTACTCATTGAAATTAAAAAATTATCCTGGGGCCGAATTCGATTTTTTTTAATACAATAAGTATACTACATATGTATATTAAATTTATTTGAAGATAATACCGTTAGTAGAGTCTGCAAAACCTTTCATGAATTATTGGAAATATATGAATAAAAAACTTTTTAAAGATAAACTAAGTTATTTTTTTTATATTGAAGAAAATACGCAAATAGTGACGATACACTAATATTACCCTTTTTATTAAAATTAGAGAAAATATACTGTGGGGGGGGGGGGTCTATTTATTTATTTTATTATAATCAAAACTTGGCGGTACCCTGGTAACACATTCGGTGGCGACGCATTCTTTGACAGACATGGGCGATCGGTGGCGCCTCATTCGCCGGTTACACGCGTAATTAAATGACATGTAACTAAATTGTTAGCTTTCAAATTAATACAACTGCTGCCTCAATTTGTGTGTGTTCGCCACCCGCCACCACTAGTCCGCCAAAATAAAAAGAAAATGGTTTTGTTGTAGCCTATTTATATTTGAATATAGATTTTGTTAGGGCCGCTTGGCAAAACTTTGAGGGTTGCCAGGCGAGAGAAAAACCCGCCACGCCAGTGTTACCCAAGTGCCGTCAAGTTTTGGCTCTAACAAAATCTATATTCAAATATAAATAGGCCCCAACAAAACCATTTTTTTTTTATTTTGCCTGGAAACAAATATTTATAATTTAATTCTGCCTTGCAATATTTATATGATTGCAAATACGCCAAATAACACTGAATAACACACGACGTCTCGGAAATGAAAAATTAAGTTATAAATTTTTAAACGTATTTATGTAGCAAAACGTTGTTGGCTGCTTGCATAGCCGTTAGGGCCAAACGCAGCGGAGAGTTCATAATCATTGGTTTCTGAGCGTGGTGTCGACATTCTTAACAAGTACTATTATTTTTTTATCGTATTATTTAAAACAACAACTAGATGAACATACCTATTAGTTTTGTGTCATAGACAAATATTATGAAGTTCGAAATTCAATTTTTTTCTATATAGCAACATTGAACGCCGTCTGACAGCGGGTGTGTTTCTGTCGCAATACACTTTTATATTATCGTATGTTTATCGCTTTTTCGTAGCACCATCAGCAAAATGAATAGAATTTTCGGTAAAGCCAAACCCAAGGAACCACTCCCTTCCATTAACGACTGCATAACTGGGGTAAGATAGTTTCTAATACATTTTCCTAATGAGTCATTTATCATTAACTCCGGATTTATCTCAATGCTATTTGTTATTTTCCCACACTCTATCGTTTCTTAATTGACACTAATTTAAATACACATATTTAAGGTTGATTCAAGAGCTGAAAATATAGAGAAAAAAGTTCAACGCTTAGAGGCCGAGCTGCGAAAGTACAAAGATCAAATGGCGAAAATGAGAGAGGGTCCTGCCAAGAATGCAGTAAAACAGAAAGCTTTGCGTGTTTTGAAGCAGAAGAAAATGTACGAACAACAGTCGGATAACTTACGAGCTCAGTCGTTCAATATGGAGCAAGCAAATTATGCAACTCAGACTCTTAAAGATACTCACGCCACTGTTGCTGCTATGAAAGATGGTTTGAGCCAAATGAAAAAAGAATTTAAAAAGATAGATATAAATAAGATCGAAGTAGGTTTATATTATAAATATACTTCTCAAAGTGTGGACTATATATAATGTATTAATCATTTTAGGATATCAACGACGATATGGCTGATATGTTGGAACAAGCCGATGAAGTTCAAGAAGCTCTCGGCAGGCAATACGGAATGCCAGAAATTGATGACGATGAGCTAGCGGCGGAATTAGATGCTTTAGGTTATTATTATTATATCAGTCTTTCTTTGGTGACTTATTATATATGTTTTCTGTACTATTCTTCATAATTGCAATCCTGAAATTTAATCGTTACATTACAAATGTTTTCAAATCATATAGATACATTTTGCTTACAATCCAGCATTTGGATTATATTTTTCCTCTATTGTCAACCAAAAATGCTGTATTTTTGTTCCCGTAATATCTGGCCTCTTTATGGGCTTTTGTTTGTACTATTTGGAGGTCTATATTGTTTTCTATAAGTTAGGTTCACGCAATCCTCTGCAAGTGTCTATAAAACTGTATTTTATGGCTTAGAATATATTTAAGCCTGTCATGCGCATTGCTTCTTACAGAATGATTAATTGTGAGCAGTAGGTAGGAAATCGATAGTTTGGTTTGTTGGCAGTAGCGCGTAGTATACAATATCTTGCAAATTCCACAAGATACACAACATGACATTCTATAGATACAATCAAGGCATTACGATAATCTGTACTGGCTCACCCTATTGTGACTATGATCTTTTTCGATTAACATTATTGTACTGAGTCCACTTATCATCGCTAGTGATGAGAAAAAGCTCGTAACGAAATGCAAGCAGAAATTCAGTTCACTAAATTTTTATTGCCGAAGTATCGAGCTCAAGTTTTCGTTATTGTCTCGAAATAATAGTGGCAGTAATGTACGTACATTGAAATTGGAGTCTTCTGTTTTTATTTTATATCTTATTAGAATAATTGAGCTGATTAACAGGTGCATTTGTCTTGGGTTGCATTAATCCGTCAACAATGGATGTTCAGGTTTCATTACCTGCTAACTGTTTATACAACGATTTTTGTTGTCCTCTTTTTTTGGTGTTCGGGTAGTGGTTGGTTATCTTCAAAAGCGATACATTATTTTTCGTAATTGATAACGTTTTAGCATTAATTGCTTTAAAAAGCTATATTATTACTTTTTATAAAAATATATATTCGTACACGAAGTTAGTAACCATACAAAAAAAGTAATATTTCATCTCCAAGTGGAGACAACTATTATATCATAACCAGATTATATTACTTGTAAGTAGGGGAGATTGTTCAATTAATCCTTTATCAAAATCTGTTATCTTCCTTTAGGTGACAAATTGGGACATACAAAACATTTTCGAAGTAAAAGAATCTTTTTAATATATTAAAGTAATCACAAGCTGGTAATCATAAAGTAAATCAAGTGAACTTAGAGGAACTGCAGAACATCATAGACGATGTTTCGATAATAGTCTGCTTTAGAACTCACACCATTACGGTACTTTCTAGTCAACTTGTACACTTGCTGGAGTGATAGACGTGCATCATAAACTCTTAATTGTTGATAAATTTCAATGACGTTCATTCCTTTACTATTCAAAAACGAATGACAGAGCCTTGTTCCACTTTAGTACATGTTGCAAGTGCGGTGGTCATTTTTAGCTCCATTATATAAATAATATTTCAATATGCAAGTTATAATTAATGATTTCAGGTGATGAAATCGCTTTGGATGATGATACAAGTTATCTTGATGATGTCGTCAAGGCTCCGGCGGCTCCCGATAAAGAACCTGGTGCGGCTGAACCCACCAAGAACAAAGATGGCATATTGATCGATGAGTTTGGATTACCGCAAATACCAACAAATCCTCAAACCCATTAATATATTTAATATTACACATGCTTATTTGTAAATGCTAAAGGTTTTACATGCAATGTCTAAATTAGCGTTTTATTACTTAATTTGAAATTATAATATTAGGCATTTTGCTAATGCACACGTTAAGGTTTTATATTTCTGTATTGTTTTACAGAAGTGTAAAATATTTTTATACCTCAATAATAACACAAGTGCAATTCTGAGCGTCTTATTCTGAAAATAAATATTGCCGAAAAGAAGACGGAACTAATTGTTATGCTAACAAAATATTATAAACATATTACATGAAATGTATTTTGTAAATAAAAAAAAATTGAAATAAATGTTTTATTTCAAATTTAAAACTATTATCCCATATAAAATTCAAAACATTTAGTTATGTTTTGCTTCCTATAGTTTTTGTATATTATGAGTGGACATATTTTTTATTTTTAGTTAAAAATGTGTCTTTTAGACTAGTATTAAATTCTCGAAAAATAATATCAGAAGTAACATTAACCTTGCCTTTCTCGAAATAGTTAAAGAACTTTTCCGATTCCGAGAGATATTGATTTAACTGTATTTCGAGGAAAGAAATTATAAATATATAATAAGTGGTATTAATTCTTGACAATCACCATGAATTTGTAGTTTATAATGAAAGCAGTAATCAATATTTTATTCCTATAGTGATGTTTGAGAATTACTAAATTATGAAAATTTATATTTTAAAAATTAAAATTAAGACACATATAAAATAAAATATGAGATTAATTAAAAAAATTTCGGCGTCAGGGTGGTGAAGGGTGGCAATTAGACACCGATTGAGCCGCTGCAGTAATGTTTTTATTGAGATATGAGTTGTTTACATGGTTTATTCTTAATACCGTTATTAAACTCTATAACTATCGAATATACAATTCTCTAATGTGAAGGAATAAAGAATTCTTAAATGTGAAAGTCTTTAATTGAATGTCAAAGGAAAGGCAAAACTAATGACGTAAAATGTGCAAATTACAATGGAAAACACAGAAAATTATAGAGGTTGTCTGGATATAAGCAACTTCACCAAAAACAGCATTCATAACTTCGAAGAAAACAAATACAATTTGAACAAACCAACGCAAATACACATAGTAAACAGAGAACAAACCAACGTATGTACAAAAAGATAGAAATGACGTTACGCACCCGGTCGAAATAAAATGAATACTATGCTCAATCTACTAACAGTAGTTGTTTCTAAAATTGAAAAATGACCGTCTTACTAGATATTGTCACATGGAACGCCAACGGTCTATCGCAACACATACAAGAAATATTTTTTTTGAACAATACAAAATAGCAGTTTTGCTGGTCTCCGAAACACCAACATACTGGCCAACTGATCAGAAAAAAACTACTTGACTTGATTGACTTTTGCATTGTCAAATGAATAGATATAAAATGAAATTTAGGTGAATCATGTTTCGAGTTGTCATCAGATTATTTACCGATACTAGTAAAATTACAAACGAATTTAATCCACAAACAACATATTCCGACATTAAATAAGCATAAAACTGATTTGGATTTGTTCAGAGAAAACTTTCACCAAATTATTAAATTGGATATTTCCCTGAAAAGCAATGATAAAGTAGAACAAGCAGTAGAACACATAACAAAGGCAATTCTAAAAGCAGCTTGGAAAGCCACACCCAATCTTAATACAAATAAAAAAAAAGAAAAAGCACCCCGTAATATTAACAAAAAATAGCAGAAAAACGTAAACTACGTAAAAAGTGAAAACAATCAAGAATCTCAGGGAAGTACTCATTATTAAAGAGAATTCAGAGAGAATTTCTTAGATATCTTTACAAGAAAGAGTACGGATCGTATCCGTATCTTGGGGCCAGTGGCGTAGCTATGGGGGAGGGGGGAAGGAGCGGGCCGCCCCGGGCGGCACCTGCTTGGGGGCGGCATATTCGCAATGGGATCGTCTAGTGTGGTTCTTAACCCTGAATGCACTAAAACATATATAAATCCACGAATAACAAAAGCTTAATAATAACCAATTTATTATTTTTAAAAATTCTGATTTTATGATCCTGCAAAAAATGTATGGGGGGCGGCAATTTTAAGGATCGCCCTGGGCTTTACATACCCTAGCTACGCCACTGCTTGGGGCATTAGGATACAATTAATTGTATTATGTATGTAGTGTATATTCAATAAAGCACTTTATAAGTTGGTGAGGTGTGGGATCGTCAATCTGTTGATTTTCTGCTGCGAGTCGTGTCATAAAGAGTAGCGATTGCATACCTTATTCTTCGTCGTCAGGACATCAACGCTCGAATCAACGCTCCCCCATCCACAACGAGCTTGGCAGACACAATAATGTTTTCGGAGATAGCTACGAGGAACTGGAACCATTTATGTTGGATGGTGCACATCTATTTCAGGCGTGCGCTACTATCATTTACTAAAATCTTATTTATTTTGCAAAACATTTCGTGCGCATTTGTAATAATATTATGAAGTGTGTGTGTGTGTGTGTGTGTGTGTATGTATGTATATGAGTGCATGTATGAATATAAGCTGACGTATTTGTAGTAGTATCTATGTGTATGAAATTTATTTATTTATTCAAGTACATGTATAGAGCATTACAGCTTTATGCTAATGCACCATATAAAAAAAAACTTTATTCATTTAAATATATATACAATACTTTTTAGACAACGCGCTCACTAACAGCGAGTACCTGGATGAGAACAAATTATTGCTAGTCGACAGATAGTTATGCCAGAAGCTGTGCTAATTGGCGATTTGTCCAATACTCCAAACGTCCAATATTTAAAAAATCAAATTAAATAATAAAATAAATACTATTTCAGATATTTATATTATAAATATGCACTGCATCCAGGCACTGTCTTCGGACCACCTTCCAGTGTTCTTTAGGTTGGACGGTGAGGTCGATGTGGTGTCTGAGGGCATTTTTAATAATGCTATGAATCGAAGCTATGTTGTTCCGTTAAATAATACATATTCGATACCGCGTAAAATACCAGTTGGTGTACCTCAGGGAAGTATACTTGATCCGTTCCTCTGCATTCTATAAATTAATGAAATTGCAATTAAAAAAATTTTAAACTATAAAAATATTTGCAACGATAAAAACACGTTCGCTCACTGTTGAGGTTGGTTTAATTCTTAATAAGGAATTGTAGAATTTTTCGAGATTTACTGTACGCTGATTATATTCAAATAATTTACAATCTTTTTGTAGTTGAAATGATTCTCGGAAACGTCTTTCACTTTTGAAACAGTCATAGTGGATCATATATTTTTATGCATTCCCATAATTAAGGAGTTCTTACCGCTGTTGCTTCTCTTAGGAATATATTTATCGATTTTGTGCGGTATTTATAATTTATTTAATTTTACAATAATCGTAATAAAGCTCTGTTAATGATTTCTATTGAAAGAAGCCGTGTTTCAAAAATAATATTTTTTAATGAAAGGGTAATTGAAAAATTTTGTCAGGGCAAAAATTAAAGAATGGACTTAATATTTAAATAAAAGTTGTTATTATTCCGTTTTAATATATTATTTAAAAAATTAAATTGTTTATTTTTATTTTCCTCCTTTGAAGCTTGTCTTTTTTTCATTCAATTGTTACATTGATAATAAGCAATCTTGATTTGTAAATTAAACTTGTGTTTTGAACGAGCAGCATCTGGTAAAAAAATATGTACTGCGGCCCATTATCATATTTCGGTAGGGATTATTGTTATACATATTTGGGTGAAAACCATTGAATTAGTCGAATTTATGCGTGCTTGTCTACTTGCAGTTGCGTACAAACTACTAAATCGCTTTCACGTGACGTCACGATTGGACCGGTTGCAGGTGCGTCGCCGTCGTCGTCGTCGGCGGCGGGTCGGAGGTTGTCGTATAAAATTTTCATGGCCACCCCCCGGTATCGAGCGCTGACGTAAGGGCCGGGGTCAGGTGCGCGCGCCGAAGCAGGGCCGCCCATCGTGGGCCGCGGCCAGTGGGGCTCGGGACGCGGCCCCGGCCACCGCCATGACAGTGCACCACGGGCCGCTGACGGACCGATTCGCGCTTTCGCTCGCGCTCTCATGAGGTCGCGACACCGCCATTACTTTTATGCGTCGCACAAAGGACAATTGTTGCTCTGACACGCACCTGCCACCGTTGCCGCGTACGTCGTCGCCTACGTCGCCGTCGCCGCCGTCGCCGCCGTCGTCGTCGTTGTCAACCACGCACACGCGCCAACGACGCGATGGCGAAACAGGACCAATCATGAAATAGGCAGGTATGCGATGATAGGCCGGAGCCGGTACGGCTTTCACCATTCCCATTCAATTTTATTTTAAGCGACCTAATATCTTTGATGTAGTTATAATATTATATTTTAAGTGAACCGTTGACTAATAATTTAACAACAATTCAAGGCCACTGTAGTGATTTATTACTTTTTGCGAATTATTTGGGTTAACTCAAACAAGTTGACAAATTTTCGGAAATCATTTTTAGTCCAGGCAGGAAAGTTTTAGAACGATATTTTACCATACAACTATTTTATTGTTTTAAATTTGTGACGATGATGGAATAGTCAGTAATGCAAAAATAGGCTAGAACATTCGAACAAACTACACGAGCTTTTACCGAATATATTATTAATATATGTATGTATTGTATATACTTTTTAGACACACGAGTAATGCTTGTTACTTATTATAAATTTAACAGCAGTACAAGAGGTAGTGACTTAGTGATTTATTTGGTAATTATTAAAGAAATAAGTACATACATATAGTTTGTCTAATCAAAAAAGATTTAAAACATGTTTTCACTATCACAACATTTCACTAAAAAATAGTAGAGAATTGTCAGTTATGAAACGATAAGCTAAAACCATCGAAATACCTATCTGATAGAGCTTTCACGGTATATTTTCTATATATGATACATATATATTATATATATACGTAAACCTCCATAGAATTACATTTTTTATTACACATTTATTAATGAATTATCAGCAGTGCAGAAAGTAATAATTTACCAGTATTTGATAATTATTAAAGAGTAAAGAAATCATTTTAAATCTAGTAAAAATACTGAAAACGTGAACAATAATGGAATAATCAGTTTGCCCATTATATGTTAGAATATTTTATCGAACTATCTTGTAAAGCTTTCACTAAATATATGAAAAGTTTCTCATAATTTATTTTCTTATCAATTTGATTAGTATGTAGTATATTTATTATTATTTGATTAACGGTACAAGGGGTAGTGATTTACCATTAATATTAAGTAATTATTCATATTCACATAAATCATTTTATGTCTAGTTAAAAACAAATGAGAACATTTTTTATTATTGAACCAATCCTTTGTTTAAAAAAATAACATTGGAATAGTCAGTTATGTCACGATATGCGAGAATATTTTAATAAACTATCTGGTAGAGCTTTCGCTGATTATACGTAAAGTCTCTCAGCATTTACTTTCTTAGCAACTGGTTTGGATGTGATACATTTATTTTTATTATATCAACGGTACAAGAAGTAGTAATTCCCCCACTTATTTGGTCCATTCAATTAAATCATTTTTAGTCTAATGGAAGGATATAGCTCTAGTTTAAAAATCGTGACAATTAATAGTCAGTTATTCGATGATAACATAGAATCATCGAAAAAACATATGGTAGAGCTTTCGCTGTATATTCGTAAAGTTTTGTTTAAGTTTTTATTTTACAATACATATTAGTATGCAATAATCTAATGTGTATTAAAAAATCATTGTAGTGATTTACTACTTATGCGATGATAAGCTAGAACTATTGAAAAAAATATATACAATAGTAGAGCTTTTGCTAGACTACATCTATAATTTTCTTGATAATTATGATATGTTTTATAATGTAGTAATAATTAATTATGTAGCAATTTAATCATATTAAAAGATAATTAACTTCATCAGTTTTGAGTGACAAATTTTGTAGTCACGAAAGTTCAAGATTTTGGCATATCTATTGCAGTATTATTTTTATTAATTAATGATTATTTTGACGTCAAACATACATAATACTTATATAATATGTATTTAGATAAAATATTAATATATAAAATAGCTGTTTACATAATTAAATATAACATATATAATACATAGGTGATAAGTGTTCCATTAACAGTTTTACCAAAATACTAACGGAATTAATATTTGCTGATTTATAAATACGAGTAACTTTTATTACAAATAAAAATCCGATTTAATTGCGGGATTGAATGAAACTTCCTGTTCCTTCGACCCTTAAATAAAAATACATATTATAATGACTTAATAATAATACTATTTGTTAAGTCGACTTTTTACTATGTGGAAAGTAAACTTCTCTATCAAGGGTTGACAAAATATTAGCATCTTACCGTCACGTCTTGCTTGGGAATTGATTATAAAAACGACGTCGATTAGATTTTTTCAGGATTTTTTACCGTCGCGGCATACACTTCATAAATCTCACGCCTCCGCCATATTATTATTATCCCCTGCCGTAATTTGCGCAAATTTTCGCGGAAAATTGCGCAATCTGCGTGATTGATAGCGGCGACGGGCGTCCCTTTTTTGGCCCTCTCCAACCGGGTGTTCAACAAGTAATTGATTTTCCTCGTTTCTTACGCGCCGTTAGTTCGTTAATTTCCCTACGTGCGAATGCGTTAAGATTGTGACAAAAAATAATAAATCGAAAGAAAGCTATGCGTGCTCGGTATGTCGCTCGAATCGCGTGACTTTCGACTCGCGTATGTATTTTTGCGTTTGTTGTATGCAGCAAAACGATTTTCATTATTGTTCGCATGAATCTAGGTTCTAGACACTTAAAAGCAGTTTTCTTCAAGTCTTTATAATGCTCGGTTGCGTTAATTATACACAACGTCCGCAGCTTTCAAATAAAAAATACATTGTGAGCTTTAATTACCATAAATGTGGTTCATTGATGTTCATTACAAAAACGCGTAAAAAATAAAAGTAATGCAATTATATATTGCACTATTTATCTTTTCCGGTGGTTATATATTATAATTATTGATTTATTTTAGTTCACATATAATTGAACAGAAAAAATAGAAACATGTATCATATATAAAATAAAAGTATGTACAAAGGTTTGGGTCTTACGTATATATTTTTATTAAATAAGCACGAAGGTGTTTATATACTATTATGTAAAACTGCACCTTCGTAGAATACTCCCTTAGCTCAACTTATTTTTTTATAAATATTTATTATATATACTAGATATTGAAACAGTTTGTTAAAATATATGTAAATTAAAATAGTATCTCATTAAATGCAATTTAGCTTCTAATTTATTAGATAGTGTTTTATCAACTCAATAATAACAAGCTAAAGGACTGATTTTTTAAATAAAAATATTAAGGTGATGAAATTTTTATTGGGAATATCTTATAGATATACCTAAAAATAAAGAAATAAAAGCTTGAAATAATATTAATAAATCATTTTTATACGTTTGCTTATTTATTATTAAATTTGATTTAACATAAGAGTGAATGGCAATAGAATACAACTCAGTTTATTTATATAAGATTTTAAGAATCTTTCTCAAGTATAACATTTAATGGAATGTTTTTATTTTATATATTTGGAGCAATTCAGGTATTTAGATATCACTGATATATAGTCTTCCAAATATAGGATCCTAAAAAAAGAGATTAATTTCAAGCACTACTTAAATTTTGTAATATGAACATATAAGCATTTTCAATTTTTATGATATCCATTTAAAAAAAATGTGTATCATAATTGGAAAGCACTTTATTATATTGCCTGTTTTTCTTACGAAGCTTTGCGAGTTACACTTGTAAACAGCTTATATTTCCATAAAGTTTTCATTGATAAAAAAGTTTTAATTGAGCTTTTTTAATCTATTTTTTCTATATATTTACCTGTATTTTTTGGATCGATTGATTAAGATATAAAATTTATTTTTATCTAAGTCAGCAATTAAACTAATGCTTAACATAATATGCTCATATATAAACATACTCATTTAATAATTAAATTATTAGTGACACCCTGATCCTAAGAAACGTTTTGAAGTTAATTGTTAATTAAATACTACATATCATATTTTGTAACAAATGTAAAAGCAAACAAGTTCAATGTATTTATTTTTACTAATATTATTTAATTTAGTATAATAAATACTAGTATTTTTCGCAAAATAGATAAAAATGCTGATTTCTCGAGAATTTTCATAGAGCTTTATTTTGCTTAAAATTAATTAAAATTAGTACGAATATTTTTTAACTTTTATAACCACTGCATTTTTTGATACATCTGAATAAAAAAGATGAATCCGTAACAGATGTTTAAAAATATATAAGCTTTCTTAGAAGCTTTTAATAGAGGTTAAAAGTATTCTAATGTTTACGATTTTTCCAACTAGTCTAAACGGCCTTATCTATGATTTGGTTTTCAAAAAATTTAATTCAGATTGCAAAAATCTATGAGGGCTTTTCACAAAGTTACGCCATAAAATTTGCGTGACTAAAAAAACTCGGAAAGAATTAAAGATACCACAATGTAGAAGATAGAAAAATACTTTTTTAGGCCACTTAAAATTTTTGTAAAGATCAGATTGTATGCAAGATATTGGTTTGCTAGATCAACGCCACTCATAAAATTGTTATAGTCCAATATACAATGTAGTTCCTGAATGACACGTTGTGTGGTTCTGTCTATTTTACCACTATTTACTAATTTGTTATTGTGAATCATTGGGATCATTTGAATATTACTATTTTTTTGTATCTCAAAATCTGCAGAAGTATTTCTTCTTTTCTTTTGTGACATGTTTCTCCACGTCGAAGTTTTATATTTTTGAGAAAATTTGGTAATCCGCGATTGGCTCTAATTGTTCCACAAATTCTAGCTTTCTTAGCTAACAAAGTTGACGCTAATTTTACGCTGTTATAAAAATTATCAGCATATAGGTGGTGCCACTTGTTTAAATATGGATCCATAACTTTGCATACAAACTAAAATTGCATATATATCCGGTTTTTGATTCACAAACTATTCTATTTACAATTCCATATTTTATAATTTTGCTGGAATTGTACTCTAAAACCAAGCCATCTATCTCCATCGGATCATGCCTTCATCCAACGACTTCGTTCCTTATTGAAAACAGTTATATATTGTCAAATAATAAACATATGTTTTGGGGTCAGTCACCGTTTTTTTATGAGCCAAGGAGCAAGATCAAGGGCAGCAATAGTACAAAAAAATCAGGGCCACATGTTATATATAATTTTGATTTAGTTAAATGAATAGAAGTGTAGAACCAAGATAGCTATAAAAAAAATAAGAGGTCAAGGGTAGGGTGAACTTCTCACAAGCGAGACCAAAAAACCCACAAAGAGGATATACATATGTACACCTATAAATTATTTTTTGTCTGCTGTGCTTTCCCCCCTGCGATCTACCACACATGAAATTGACTAAACTTGAACGTGAATGTCGACCTATACATTGCAAATGCCCACGTTAGTATCGCCTCTATGCACTTGCTAAACTATCAAGGACATTCAGTATTCAGATATCGACGTTACAAGATCGTATATGGGACTAAATAATATACTCTAAAGAATTGGTTTCACGTGCAAATATGACCTGCTATTAGTGACATCTTAATTTGAAAAAATTCTGATTGTCATAATAATTTAAATAAAAATGGTAATAAAAATATTTTTTTGCTTGTTTTCGTGTAGTATGGATGTTTGAATTTCACGATTTTATTTAAAAGTTTTCTTTCTTGTTAATATCCTTCCAGTGGCATCTGTGAGCAAGCTCTGAAAATAATATTGCCCTGACCGATTTTTTTACGTTCAAAGTTCAACGTACGCAAAGACGCGTATACGAGTCATCCGTGTTTCTTAAAATAAATTTTAAAGACTCGCATACGTGTACCGTGGCGAATGTGTTATATATTACTTTAAAGTACGATATTATAAGTGAAATAAATAAATTAATTTATACATTTAAATTATGGCAATGATATAAATACATAAAAATCGAAATGTGTATACTTTTAGGTATTTACGTATAGCAAAAAGCACTTATAAGTAATATCAAAAATTGAATAGCGTGATATAAGCTGAATTAGCAATACTTTATTTATGTTACAATAAAGCAACTATATATGTACTATGTATAAATATGGTTTTACGAATGCTTTTATGTAGTATGTGCTATGCAGATTTTTTTCGGTATTAGTTAAAGCTCAATATATTAGTACATATTTGACCGATTGTATATGTATGTATATAAATATATACACAAAGGATTACGAGAATTTTTCAAAAGCGAAATCATACGTATTATAATACTTATATAGTGGCAAATCACGCAAAATATAGCATTGTGTTTTTGTATGAATATGTATAGGTGAGCAAATTAACAAAAAAACATAGATCGATTGAAAAGCCGCGTTGAATGATTTTCCGCGAGGAAAATTCAGATGCTTTGTTCGCTTTTGTATTCACAAATTATAAAACGAACGAAAGCACAACATTCGCGTGATTGAAACTCCCGGCTTGAAAGCGAAAAGCTTGTTGTTTTAGAATATGATTTAAAAGTATAATTATGTTTAATGCTATCCGGGGAAACCCTTTGCCGACATTTGCACTATTGCAAACGAATGCAATACGTGCATTAGCCATTGTCGATAGGGCGTAAATTCATTATATTTACAATATTAACACGAACACTGCATGTGTTGTAATATATAGGGTAACGTGCTATTTTATTAAAATGTAATTAACCTCAGAATGTATTTTTATTAAATAGCGTTTTGTACATGTGTATCGTATGTACGTAAATCTTAACTTTGTTTTGTAGGGGTTTAACTTTAACTTTACTATACGAGTCCTCTATAATTATTCAACTCGTACAAAGCCGAATGTATTATTTCTTATCAGCCGTTTTGCAGACGGGCGTTTAACAAATGGCTGGGTGTGTTTCCATCGCAAACTTTTGAAATAAACACACAAATACTAGACAAATTTATTAGATGATCCATTTATACTATATTAAAAAGAGATGTGTTTAATCATATTAAAATAATTAATTAATACTCAATTTAAATAAGCAAATTGTTAACAAAGGACAACAATAGGCGTTGAAAGTGTCCCGTTTTCCTTGAATACAATAACACACCCTTATCAACATGTTTGACTGTCTATTTTAGAAAATTTAGCTTTGACATTCGTTTTTCATTAATACACCGTAAAAGGGTCTTATTAAAAATTAAATTTTACATTTTTTCTGCATATAAAAATATCAAGATATAACAGTTTTGATATCAAGCATTCAATTTATGTGTATGAGGTGCAATATATTTCGATTACAAACGCTTTACATATATTTGAAAAGTTCTAACGCAAGTAGAAACTAGAATATTAACTACTAATATAAAAGTGATGGCTAAGGCATTCATTCTTATTCACTAAAATCTATGATCCAAACCTAATATTTTTTATTTACAACCCAACACATGTGTACATTCAGCAGGCTCTATGACATATAAATTTGGCTTGTAGGGAAGAGGCCTTTTGGTTTTTTCCGTAATCAGCTATTAGTTGGAAAATATTTTTGCTATGACTTTTTAGCCTTCTTGTGAATTTTGTTTTTTTATCAAGACTTGCAGCAAACTGATTATGTCTATAAGTTTATGACTGCCTATTTTCTCATTTACGTAGCTAAAATCAAGGTCTTGATGTATGACCTCATTAGGTATATAGCATGGGGCATTAGTTAACATTCTAAGACACTTGGCTTGGAATCTCTCCATTATATTTATGTGAGAGGTGTCAGCGCCCCCCCAATTTGTATTCCGAATGTCCAGATAGGCCTAGTTGCTTTCTTTTGTTAAAAATATGTTTCACGTTTTCTGCATGTGGTAGGTTCTTATTTCTACTACTTTTTTATTATGTAATTACGATGTTCCTTGAAATTTAATTTTTATCTATAATTACTCCTAAATATTTTATATTATCAACTATTTCTAGAATACAGTTATCCATCACTATTTTTATATTATTATCTAACATATTTTTAAAATTAATAAACATACATTTAGTTTAAGTACAATATTTTTTTTCCATATTTCTATTATACTTAATTCATTAATCATTTTCATACCTTTCTCTGGCAGTTATTTTAATTATTTTTTCTGTAATGATGATTTTTTTAAGCTTAGATCCTTTATTATTATTGATTTGAAACACCTAATATTAAACTTACGTTTTTATACATAAACTATGATATAATTTTAGTTGCATAAAAAAATGTTCAACTATAATAAAAGTTAACATACTTATTACAATAACTAGATAATTTACTTACCCGTAGCTTTTTCTCGAATATATAAAATGTAATTCTTTCCTTAGTTGCAAAATTTGTAAACATATTTTTTCACCTCCACACCAGCAATGCTTCGAGCTTAATATACAAAGTTTTTTACGATTTTAACCAATAGCAGTCCGTGACAATATTACGGCACTAGTACATTAAATAATATCAAAAACCTTCACATCCATATTAGTTGCTTTACCGCGACAATGCATCAGCTCATATCACAAAATGCATATTAAATCTAGCGTTTGTCCTATACAATTTATTTTCTATGTCTCGTCTTAGTCTTAAAGTGGTAGTTTTACAAAGAGTGAATAGTATCGTATAAAGTCACCAATACCAAAGATTCAGAAAAAAATCCTTACATTTTTGCAGTATAATTTTTAACTTGATCCATCTTTCTCCTTCTTTTTTTTTGTTAAGCTTTATATGTTTTGGTTTTTCATCTCCTATATACATATCACCGATGAAATAGAGAACTATTTTTATGTGCCTAGTTTTTTTATTTAAATTATTTTTAGTACCATATAACCATATTAAGACCATGAAGGAAATTTGAAGTACATTCTGTATTAATTAGATGCATTTTGGTTTTACATAAAACGTTTATGTCTATCTATCTTTTATATTGCTTTTCTCGCCATAAGATTTTTATTTTACCATGATTTATGAGCCTGTATGTGGAAAATTATATAACCTGTAGATTTTAGTTTAAAACAATTTTAACTTCAAAATGAAACTATTAATAGTGATATCTAAATAAAATTTAATTATTATTTGTATAATTAATAAGATTCGAATTTTGCTAACCAGTTAAAATGATAGTCTGATCTATTGTTTGTTAATCGATTTATGGATCGAATACGACCATTTATAATTATGTCAAGTTTTCTCATAAACTTTGGCTAGGCGAACGGATAAAAGGGCGTCAGAGAGCTTTAAGCAGGCGCCGTCGCAAAATGAAAGCTCTAGCTTAATTTGCATAAGTAGCTACTGCGCAAATCGAACGGGCGGGCTTGGCGAATTTTCATTAAACGCCGACGAATTACGTCGAGAAGTGCAACCGTAACAGTATTTTTATACTACAATTATGTTGCCGGAAAATGAAAGCGTCTAGGTGGCGAAAAAGTTCTCGCTGCAAGGCGCTTAAAAATACATTATGACGCAAGAGCGCTCGTCTTTTATTTTTTTGCGAAGATGCCTCTGGTTGTGGCTGTAACGAGTTTTTGATTAAAAATGTTTTGCGTTTCATATTTGTTTCGGGGTTACAAATTTTGTGTTGATTTATTGGGATTTTTGAATATCTTGGCTAAATTAGATTTTTGTATTTTGTCCAAACAATTTTAAAAAAATTGGCGAAATAATAAAAGTCACTGTTGAGGTTTCAACCTTCACATCGTCAACACTCCAGAGCCGTTTCAATTCGTATGAAATATTCGACCAAGGCAATATGAAGTTTTAATTTACAAATTTTATATCGCTTTGTAGTACATACCATCTAAAGTATAAAGTAGGATTTCATACCGGTTATGAAGATACTTAAGCAGTGCAATTAATTTTATGGAGAAAACAAAACTAGTTGTGTTTTTCTTGAATACACGTCTTGTTTAATGAAAAAAGTTATTTAATAAATTTTGCACAAACCAATTACAACGCGACAAACAAAATAACTAGGATAATCGTCTTTGGGTTCACACAAACTCTCATCGATTAACTTAAAGAGAAAAAGCGTTCCGCTATTTCTTTTTTTAGCAGTATACAACTGATTAGAATAAATAACCTTTTCTTTAGAATTTTAAGTATATATAATTTTTTAACGAATATTGTTTTTATCACAATAGTGCCAGGAGCTCAAAATCGCACTCCACTAAAATAAAGTACAATTTAACCGTTCCAAAGATATGGGTATTCATAAGTAATTATATAACCATGTTTTAATGGTGAATATTACTTTACAAATTACTATGCTTTTTTTAAATGTATATACCTTATGCATACAAACAATAAATTTATTCAAAATGATATACACTATAACACATTTATGCCAAAATATATTTATATATATATGATATTCGATAAAAAATGAGTTATAGTAGTTTTTTACGTTTGTAAATATGACGTAATATTATAAATTTAGTTCGAGCTCGGCGATTTTTTTTTATGTATGTGTATAATATATAATGTTTTACCTATGCAAAAAAGCTGTGAAGCGAATAAATATTGTGATAAATGTGTATATTAATATTGGAACGTATTATTTCTACAATATATAACTTTTTTGCCGTGAAAGTAGTATGCATATTACAATAAATCTATTTAATATTGCAGTAATATATTTTAAGCTTAAAGTTCCTGCGGGATTTTCTGATTGCAACGAGCAAACGTTAGTGGTTTGGGGTGGAACATTTTCGAAAGTGCACGGGTTAATAGGAATAATATGTAAATTTTCAACGGGAAAAACTGCAAAAGCTTAAAGCTTCGGTTTGCTGTTAGCGGCCCGATAACCGTTATTATTGAGTGCTAACTGCGACCGTTAAAAATACTATCGTGAAGCATTTGAAAGCTCACCTTGGTATAATAAAGATCATCCTTTCGATTGCTCACGTACAAATAAAAAAAGTTTTGGTTATTTATGAGTTGGTCAGATATAGTATATTTTTGACGTAGGTTGAAAGAAAAAACTTTTTGCGTTTATCATTACTTAAAAATAGTTTTGAAAATACAGAGAAAAGTATACAAATAATAGTGCTATAAAGTGCCACAAAATACCATGATTTATTTTATTAACAATATATAGATTAAATTTGGTAGTTTAATCAAAGAAGAGTATTAGTTGAGGCAGTTTACCTTTTATAGTAATTGGCTGTAAAATGGCATGGTTGGTTTTTATGGCAACCCATGAAATCTCATAGCTTAAGTCTAAAGGCTTGTAAACTCTTCTATCCAATACATAGGTTATGTTAATTTTATTAATATAATAATTATACATATGTATATTTACTTGTGATATTGTGGAAATGTCAGATATGTAAAATATTCTTACTTTGTAGTAAAATTCAAAAACAATATATTGACGATAAATAAAATTTTTTTTGATAAATATAACACATGTATAAAATTTAATTAAAGGGTATATAATATTTTAATTTAATTTTTGCATCTGTGAATACAACACATTTAATTGTTCTTTTTAAATTTCATTACATTTATATAGTACGTCTTCCGTATATATATATTTTTCTATGAACGTATATTTACATATTAAGCCCGATCTGTTTCAAATATGCCGTTTGTCTCCTTGTTTTCCAGTTGACTGAATATTCTGCTTATCCACCGTAGCTGCAATCGACCTTGTATCGTCAAACTAATCAAATTTCAATAGAAAGGTTTACTCTTTATCTTGTTTTTAATAATTAATGCGCACGTCGATCGATCACGTGAAAATTGTGTGTTCTTTTGACTGTTTACGCAAAAGTTTTGTCATTGATAAACCGCTTGTTGACAGGAAAGGTGTAGATTTCCAAGAAGGGTTGTTAATGGAAGTCTTTAGAAAATTGCGAAAGTTCCGCGTAAACATATAAAAGTACTTTAATTATTGGTGACGTATAAATTACTATCAAAATATTTATCCCATTAAGTTTACGTGAGCTCAGATAAAATAAATGTCAATTTTTTGTCTTCGGTCGGTCTAGACTTGATTTAGAGTAGTCTATTTTATTTCCAACCGTAATAAGATCGCGATAAAGCCAGCTGAAAAGCTCAAGATTTACGATAACTATAACAAAGCTCTTTGGCGAAATTTTGTAAAGTGAATTACTTTTATACAACATTTTTTAAACACATCTTTATTAAAGCAGCAAAAAATAGCTATATGTTTAAATTTGAACAACAACCTTGAACTATAACATTTTTATGAGTGTTATTACAATTTGAACGTATTTCAAATGCAGTTTTCGCAATGCAAACATTTGAAAACTTTTACGAAAACTCTCGGTGTAGTGTTAAAAAAGAACAAACTGCAGTTTCACGAGCGTAATTGAATTTGCAGAGTAAATTTTATTATTATTTTATAAAGTAAGTTTATATATAGTTTCATTGAAAATATGAGTAGTGGATTTATTTAAAATTATTTATTTAACTTTGAGAATAAATGCAGTTATATAATATTATGCAAATATTCCTCAGAGTAAGACAGTTTTGAATTTAAGTTATATAATAATGAATTATTGAAGTAAACTATAATTTATTATTTACTTTATGTATGCATTATAGAATCAATAAAAAAAGATTTTTTTAGTTTAAATAATAGCTGCGACTTATGGCTTTTTCAGGTTCAGAACTAATTAGCTTCATATATGACTTATATTTCGTGCTACTTTCTCACAATGAGGCACACAAAATGATAATGATAAAAAAAACTCATCTAGATAGAAGAATATTTTCTAGATCAGAAACTAGGTACTTCAACATAGATTGCTTACTTAGAATCGGTTATTTTAGGTTCTGTGGATTATTCAGCATGTAGTGTATTTTATTTATTTTTGATTAATTAATATATGAGTTTTTTATTTCCCATATTACATTATAGTTCTATAGTCATTTAAAAAATACTATTAAGGGCTTTATCTTATTAGTTAAATTATCACTTTCATATTCCTAGTCTTCATAGATTTATTTTAAATTATACTAAAAAAAATATTCAACGAAAAAATTTAAGCTTGAGTCAAAGGAACGTATGTTTGTATACTGGGGCTTTTAAGCTCAATCTAATTCAAAAGGTATTACGCAAGAAGTCGTTCGTTTTTCGACGTCGGATGTACTTATTCTTTATTCATTCTTTATACGTCGGTCAGGATCTAGAATGCAAATTGACGTTACTCGGTTCCGATGTCCCGTCTTTTCCTAATCTGATCTCTCGTCGTCATCGCATAATGGCATCAAACTCCTTCCTGTCGGAAGTGAGCTTCGGTTCGCACAGCGTGCGGTAATAAGCGCGGATTCAGGGTTGATTCAACCGATGGGGTCGGATAGAACCCCGCGGCGTTGTCTGCGGGACGTATAAATCAAAACTGATCGAAAATATATTACTCGTTGTGTACAATATATATGCAAAATACGTCCTCTAATTACGAGGTTTTTGCGATTCGTGTCACCAGCTATTTTTAACGGTGAGGAATTTTTTTTGTTATATAATAAATCTACCGTTGAAACACAGCTGGCGTTAGCCTAAAGCCTGGTAACATAAATCAGACAATATAAAACACTAAATGAGTAGTTTCATCATTTTTTGATGTTGAGATATGTTCACAAAAAAAATTGTATCCTTAAGTTATGTAGGTCTTTATTCTAATTCCAACCCATAGTTAGGTTAGGATAAAGTATTCTATGTTGTAATTTCCAGTTAGGTTAGTGCTTAATGTATGATATATATATATATATATATAATGAATTATATTTATTAATCGAAAGCTTCAATACAAAAAGCATCGAAGCAAAAATGCAGTTATATTTTATAATTAATATGTTGATTTTTAATGTGATGAAGTAAGTAGATCTTAAGTGAAGTTTATCTTGAATAATATGTTACTGAATCAATTCAAATTTTAAATGAGAAGTATGCAAATGCAATTAAGTATTTTTTATTTTATCAAATTGTTTATATAAAATTTAGATTAAAAACCGAATAACGTACAAGTAATATATTAAATTTTGTAAAATTAGTTCAAAGTACATTAACATTATCGTTAAGAAAGTCAACACTGTTCAAGTTCCAACCATTTTAAACACTCGACCATTGTACTCGGGTAATCTCATCTCGAGAGACACAATTAGGACTGAACTTTAATTACACTTTTTACATTTTGCAGTAAAAACTTTCATTTCTATTATACTTTTCCGGCTGCGTTTTAAACCGTTGCCATTTATTATTTCTAAGCTATTTTTAGACACGTCACCAACGCCAAAACGTTTTCATCAGCCGTTTATTGATCGAAAATTACGTTCTTGGCGTGTTGGAAATCATTAGTCGTGTTTCTTTGGAAAATTCTATAGTTTTTAGGTTATTCCATGCAAAATGTTTATCAATACTTAGAAAAAAATAGGATAATAAATTGTATTTATTGTAAACGATGTTTTATAGCAGTATAAATAAAAACACATAATTAAATTATTCTTACTTCTCATAGATTAATTTTTTGGGTTTTAAAGCCAAAGGGGTGTGTCTTTGCGATCAAAATAGACGCCAGAAAAGTTATTAACAGTTTATTTTATGACTACTTATATATGGAAATTAAATTGCCGAGTCTTCGCTGTAATGTCGAGTTAAATTATTGTCGGCTGTAATCTGTCGTATTGTGACTCTTCTGGTGCATCTCTCGCCACATATTTCTCCGTCTGCCTCTCTCTAGCTCTCTGTTTACTTGCTTCTTTCGTTTATTTTATTGGTTCAAGACAGCTCTGTTAAATCACAGATGAAGATGTTGCTTCGCTTCTTGGACATGCCCACAAAATGTGTTTACGTCTCATAAGTAAAACTTCCAGATAACACTTTTGGCGATTGTTAACAATAGTCCTTTTGCGCAGGATAAAACGTATTTTCTTTCCCGCATTCATTCCAGACAATAATAGTATTTTTCGGTACTCATGTGTGATTACAATTGATTAATGTCTCGGGATGGATGTGCTAATAGGTGGTCCTTGAAATATTAACAATTATTAACATTCTTATTATTAACAAAATCTAATCCTTTGACACAAATAGGTACTTATTTTTATTTGTTTGAAATGGTCGTTAGAATGACCTTTAAATTAATAACGCTGGTGGTTGATACCCTCCACAATATATTAAAAATGGCTAATAAGTTAGGAAAAAGATATAAAAATAAAATTAAGGAAGATCAGCTATTAAGTTATATTTTATTTTACTGTTTCATACATGACTTGTTGTTGGTAAGGTCAACTTTCAGTTTATTTTTCCATAGGTGCAATGTTAGATCTAAATATATTTTATATAAGGAAATAGAATCGTTATTGGGAAAATATTTAAAAGGATTGTTTTGAGTCATTACAAGAAAATAATAATAATTAATATTACTTTGATATTTATTCACATTTTGTCATATTTATGTGTGGTTTTATTAAGAAAGGTTTTATGTAATAAAAATAAAAGTGAAATAAAAAAAATCACGAGCAAACAATATCGAATACTAATTCGTTTTACATTGGAAGAAACACTCAATTACAAGCCTTAACGACTTGTTTAATAAGGTCTAAAACATCTTAAATCGTTAACAATGTGACCCTATCGCGTGGCAGAGAATCGTAAAAGCACAAAATTTCGAGACGGCTTTTTGTTTATTTCGTTTATAAACAAAATATCGGCCCAAAGCATATTACATAATCGGAATGTCGCGTGAGGGGACACCCTTTTTTGGAATGTACGTACTATATCATACAAAATATTCAGCCATATTTATTAGGAAAATGTAATAATAAAATACAAAAATTAGTCAATGGTTTAACGCTAATATATATTTACAATTTTAGAGACTGAGTGAGGCTCCATTTTAAAAATATTTACTGAATACTATTCACATATCGTATTATTATATAAATATATTACGGAGCATATTTAAAAGGTTTCCAGATTTATTTTTATGTCTTCGTACCTAATCTCTCAGTATGTAGGCGAATACACACGTGCCATATAAACCAGAAACATTAGTCATAAGTCATTACAATAATTGACATTTGTCAGAACTTCACCTAAAAATATAAATTCGATTATGTGTGTATATGTTAATACAATTGATTGATGTTATGTTAGCGTGTTTTCTAATTGTACATTTGGCAAATTCGCCACATTCGCTAACACAATTCGGATTGACTTTGCGTGTACTATTGTCAATGGACTTATGCTAATGTTGATTGGAAATACGGGAATGGATTTGGATCGGACATGTTGATGAATTGAATTTCATTATGAAGCACGTTAGATTATAGAAAAGTGAATATAGATATATAATATTATCTTACTCAAAATTTACTTACTTTTTATATTTTTTATTTACTGTTTTAATATTAATAATTTTATGGTATTGTCCTGGCCGTTGTATTTAGTTAAAGACTGTAGATTTGAATCAGGCTCACGTTAATATTTTTTATGTTATGATTTTATTGGAGTCCTCTTTCCGTGTCTGCGTCCGAGGGATCCAGTTGTCATTGAGTTGGTTGAGCTCTTGATTCAGGTTGTCAAGTACGATTAGGGCTTGCTGTCAAGAGAAAAGCGGTTGTCTTGCGGTCTTGTGTTGAGTTTGTATAAGCGACACCAAGCTGGAAACGAGTTTGAAGTGGAAGTTATCTGTTGAGGCGCCGTTTATTAGTTTTTATACACATGGCCCCTCCAGAGAAATATTTAGGGCTCGCCCACTTTTGTTGCCACGACTTATTATTAGTGTGACAATTTGAACAGAATACAACTTATCGTTGGTACCGTTGCATCCCTGTTTTTTAATCAGATTGCATTTGTAAAGTTTTATTAGAAATTCCGGGCCATAAACACAATGGCACTTGAATTCTTAAAGATTTTAAAAAGTTCTTGTGATGCTTCGTTCATTGTCTTGAATACTAAGCCCTTGTTTTTAAGGCAGGTATTTTAATAGCTCAGATCGGTCTGTATGACAAGAGATCAACTGACCTGGCGATGTTTATGACATAATAGCGTAAGATATAGGTTCTCACGCGCGGTGCGTAAATCTGACTAAAAGCTTTTTTTTTCATGAACATTTGGGATCTGTCAATTTATAACCTCTATTGTATGTATGTAAGGTATGCATTGACATATTCACTACTCACGCTCATAATTCAAAGCTTTTGAAACCAATTCAATTTATTTTTATTTTTTGGGATTAGCTTTTTGAATTTACTGTTTCCGATGTACAGGGTAGTCAAATTAGTCAACCCAACGAAATAATAGCTTCTAAATATTGTCCGAAGAACTTTCACATTTTTATCGAATCTATTGCTTATCCTTAAAGTTTCACACATATAGAAAATAATTAAGCACTGTGCCATGTGATTTATTTTATTTATCTCGATACATTCTTTGCTGTCATCCGTAATGATGATATTGAGATACTTTTTTTAACATTATATAATAAACATTTTTTTTGCCACAAGTAATTAAAAAATAGAAACTGATTTCAGCTTTATCATTATTTTGTCTTATTTAATCCCATTTTTAGATATCGTTGATTTTATTTTTAACAAAATTATTTATTTTCCTATAAAGAACGATTAAATATACTGCCGAAATTATTTTTTTATTCGCCAAATAATTTATAATCCAGATTTTGTAATAGCTTGATCAGATCTTTCTATTATCTAGCTAAAATTAAAATAATTTGCCATAAATTATATCTAAGAGCAGATAATTTATATTTTATAGGTCTTTGCGGCTTCGGGAGCGTTATTTATTGCAAAAATTGTTAATTACACGTATCTGGTTAATAAATCTACAGTTATCGTTACGTTGAAAAGTCACGTATCATTTGCAAATTTATTAATTAACTTGATGCTATACAAAATGCGTATTTGTGATCTCAGCGTAAAAGTTTGCCAAATCAAGTCGACGCTGACGCAATTTCGGCGCGACCTTATTTTCATCGGAAAACATTAAGGCTCCCCTATCTTTTACACTAATGACAGTTTATTTAGGGCAATACACACAAGTCTCTGTATATATGCACACAATCTTTAAAATTAAATGTAAGATAATCTAGGATAAGCTGTTATGATTGCTAAGAAGTGAATATGAGCATAAAAATTTAATAATAATTTTTAGTACTTTACTCTTATTTATTATATATTGAAGTATTATAAAAGATATAAAATTATAAAATAAAGTATACTCAGTTTATCTTTATAGTGAACACGAGAACAAGAAGTTCTTGAGATCACGATATTTTGTTTTGATCCATTGTGTTCTTAGACTAATTTATATTGAATCTGTGGCTTGTAGACTCCTGAGTGTATGTATAAAATGGTGATATTATGACTTTTTCCCTCGAAAAGAAATCAGCGATTTATCCTTTTTACATTTGTGAACATATAACGCACGTAGGAAGGCCGTCTTATTAAAAAAAAATTACTTGCTGTATACTTGTATCATTAAGGGTGTTTTTTAGTGGTATGTTTTTCGATTTGGCAACACTTTCCAGCGATAGCAAATTTGACAGCCGACAGCTGATTTGTGCTCAGTTTGGTTTGCCATTTCACGATGAATAGACTCACGCCAGAACAACGCTTGCAAATTTATTTAGAAAATCGTGGTTCAGTTTTATTCTGCGATGAAGCTTATTTTTTCATGAATGGCCGTTACATTCACAAAAAGTCACTGTTAGCTGTGTTTTATGAGCTGGTGGAATCATTGGTTCATATTTCTCTAAAAATTATGTAAATATAGCATAATATTATAAAATAAAATCATTATATACAAAATATTGTATATAAAAACATTCTTAATTTAAATTATATGAATTGGACCAGATCCTCATTGCTGACATTGAACAGATCAAAGTACACTGTCAACGTATTAAGAATATGGATGACTACTGCCAAAGGCAAGTTGCTAGTGTTCTCGGAAAAATTGCTATAAAAAGTTGTATTGAACGTATGGATGTTCCGAAACCCAAAGCTAAAAATTCTCCAAAACAGAAGTATCCTTTAGTAATTTAAAGCAATGCTTGTCAATGTATACTTTTTTACGAGATACTGGAAATAATATTTACCGAACTCCCGAATCTTTTTTGGATTTTCTGGATCATAAATGGAATATGAGAGATATTTGGCCTCGCAGGGGTTCTAAATTAATTCTGTTCTAAGATTGCTATGTGCTTAAGTAAATGATGCGAAACAAAATGAAACGTGTTTCTTATAACTGAGCATCTTAGATGACTTAACACAAATATTATAGAAATGAATAAAAAAATAAAAATCTCTATAATAAATTTAAGTTCTTCTTGTTGAAATATTTCAAATTACTTAATTTTTACCTAAAACCACAGAAGGGGTGAAATTCTCATTATAATCTGATTAGGTTATTAAAAAATCGAAGGTTACCAGAAAATATAAACATAATAATTCACCAACGTCAACTGACAATATACTTAATATAGAATTTTACAAACAAGGGTTTGTTGACTGGACAACTTAAAATTAGGTGATAGTTAGGCTTTAAAATGACTATCTCGGTTTTTCTAGATAAAATTATTTTACAATTATAATATTTTAAAATATCCTCTTGACTAGTATTATAAAACATTTTAAAAAGAGTCTTACTTACTATATGTAAATTAAGCGAGAGCCCTACTATGATATATTTTTATTGATATTTTATACACTATTTTGACGACTTCTACGTTTTGAAAACGTGCCAGATATATTATAGCAATAAATTCTTTATCGATGCCATTGTTAAAGTTGCGTTATAAAATACCTTGTTAAACACTTTATGTAGTATTTAAAATTCACTAAAAATAACTATAATGATCTGAAGTTTAAGTATTATAACAGTTATGTTACATGACTCACATGCTTAGAACAATTAGGCTATTTTAAAGTTTTTTGTTTGAATGCACACTTATGAAACCTATTATAAGTTTGCTCTAAATATTTTTAAATACGTACGTGACAAGTACTACGTCAGCATTGTCGTGGCCTATTTACACTTCGCGTAGCTGCGAAGTAGCTCTCAGCTCGGAGGGAAAGCTAATGGGGGGTACGTTTCTGAAATACATAAAGTGCGACACACACACTCACGCATACGTATCGCTTTATAAATAACGGCATGAACTAGTGGCCGTGTACATTTGTGAGGTCCCAGCCCGAAGGAAAATATGGGATCATAACAATAAAACAAGAAAGAAGGAACAAGTAGGAAAGGGCAGAGGCGCCCGCCAGCCGCTGAACTGTGACGTCACAGAAAGACGTGCGGGGAATTTGGTCGTGTTTTTTGTTTCTTTCTTTTTACCACGCGATTTATGCTTCTGAAATTATACTGTTTTCCCACGTTTTATTGGGAAAACTTCGTCGGACTTTACGGCGGCCCTCGCCCACCGAGCGAGAGATGTCCCGTGTCGATAACGTCTGAAGACGTCTGGAGATTTGTGGAAGGTTTACCTTTTCTTGGATATATATTTTTAACTTCAGTTGCTGTAAGTTGCATTCTTATGGATTTATTATATATTTTTAACTCGCTGTTACCAGCGTGAAATAAAATTTAGTAAAATTGCATATTGATAAATAAATATCATGGTTCTAATGAATTTTGATTATACACATTATCGATTTGATCATTATATTATATAACATTTGATTCTTAATTTCATATCAAAACTTTACCGTATTGTGTGATTCATCGACAAAATTTAGTAGTTAATAACGTTAGTGATTGCATGTAACAATTCGTAATTAGCTTATTACAATTCGTAACGGGATGTTCATAGATTTGTATTATAAATGACTCATATTTTATTTACTAAGTCGGCTGTAGAGATTTATATTAAAATTGAATCAACAATCTCGTCCTCAGTTATACAGTTTTTTTTAAAAGAAAATTACTTATACTACAGATATATGTATGTACATATACCAAATTGACATATGCAGAGAAATTATTATTTCTGCTATTGTGTCTAAACTAGTATTGTAACAATGCAATTTAGGATGTGAAGAATTTTACAAGTTTTTCATTTTTTCCTGAGTGAAAAAACGAGTTAAAGACATATTGATTTATGCACAATATTTGGAGGTTATTTTATGTGCTAGAGAATCAGAATTGAATTTACTAGTGGATTTAATTAAAATTTTAATCCGTATAATTACGATAATCAAAGCATACATTCTTGAACATTTTTGATTGCATCACCATCATCTTATTAAGTTGTACTTATTTTAACTATTCCAGAGACTGGTCAGTAATCGACTGGGTGCAGATTATTTAAATGAAAATACAGTACGTCTTTTAAAAGTGTTTAGAAGATTAGTTGTAGAAATAATATTTACCAATATTAGTGAGACAGGTGATAGTTCTCTTCTTATTTTATATATTTCAATAAAAGTTAAAATTTTGTCTGTGTTGTCAATTATGCGGATCAATAAAACCGTGGTTTCAGTATTTTGGAGTTTATATATATATATTAAAACGGCATGCCAGATAGTGTCAAAAGCCTTCTTGATGTCTAAAAAAGCCATTCAGGTATCTTTACTATTATTGTAACCATGTACAAATAATATATCACCAAGATTTAATGCTGCTGCAAATGCAGACAGAGGGATTTGAAAATTCGTAGCATTATAAATAACGGATTATTTTTAATTTTACTGATTTAATTAAATGGAAAAAACTTGTGTGCAATTTATTTTTTTAATTTTATTTTAATAATAGACTAAATTTATAACGTAAGTTTTAATTGTATATATATTTTCATAGATCAAATCGGTTTTTGTTTTATAATTTTTTGTTCAACTTTTAGGTAAATTAGTTTGAAAAGCACTAGTAAATTTAGTGCAAAATAAATTCAGTGTAAATTGATTATCTTACTTTTTAATAAAAATTATAAATTCAGTTGCCTATTGCTTAATTACAAAATTTGTATTTTAGGAAAATTAAAAAAAAATGTAAGGCACAAAGAAGTTTTTATCAACTTTTCCTCTATAAATACAAGTTATAGACAGTTAACTTAGTATCGTTATATATTTCAATAATTATAAACTAATGTAGTACGATAATTATAGCTAGGTACTTAATAAAATAATGTAAAATAAAGAGATGAAATTAATTTAAAAAATTACATATGCATATACACAAAAATTATATCTAGTTAAAATGTTTAATGCCTAAAGAAAGAATATATTTAGAGATCCTAGATTCATCTTATTAAATTAATAAGATTATTCAATATAAGATTCTAATAAACATAAAAAATTAGGCTCAATAGTAAAATTACAATACAAAATAAGTTTTGTCCTGAAAAATATGAAAATGGCTTTAAAAATTAGCTAAATTTGCAGTAATAAACGTAAGAGTCGAAATTAATTTTTCGAATCAAGTGATTGAAAAAATTAGTGGTTTTAATACTTACTTGTATTCATTCTGATTGCCGCTGTAATGCATTGGGATTCTTACGCCTCTCAGGTTGTAATAAAAGATTTAAAAAAAATGGACTAAGAATAAGCTATTAGTAATCCAGTAGGTTTCTTGATTTATTTAAATTCAAGTAGATCAATAAGCCATAGTCCTACTTCGTTACAAAGAAATTTCGATTCTTGAAAACTGCAATTATGCGAAATTGGTTGTTAAGGCATATTGAACTCATGTGATTGAGTTAGTGCTTTTGATTGGCAGTCTTAGAATGTTGTTGATTGTAAAATATCCTTTTCGATTCAAGGTGTTTTGATTCCCAATTCGATTTTCAAGAATGTTAGTCGCTCAATGTGATATATGGAGGATGCTCTCATAATCAATTTTATATCGCAATGTCACGAGAGGAACATCCTGAGCACATATAAGAGCCTTTAAAGAAAATAATAAAATATTACAATATCATCTACAATACAGGTTTGAAACATTAGATAAAATTGTCCACACAAAGCAGAATACGTATTTTATTTATTTCTACGTAATTTTATTTTTATAACGCTTCAGTATTTTGGAATTTCCAATTACTTTATATTCCAGACACGGGATATAATTTTTTTTGTTAAAAAATAAACCTTCCTAGAAACCATCGATCAAAACCATTTTGTTATCGTGCTATTTATATAACTGCTAAAAAATATGTTTCTCCTGTTTTTTTTACTGTAATCCAACGCTTGAACATTTGTCGCATTTTTTTCCACACCCCAGTGAATGAACACATTTTCACCATCTGGCCATCGTCCAAATCCTGTTACTTTCTCTGCGCCTGGAATGATTTACTCTACCCGATTTGGCATCGAGTGTTCAATTTTCATTCTCTAGTACCGCGAACCAGCCGCCGAGAATGCAACTTGTAAAGCTCGTCGAGTGCATTTGACGCGGTCCCCGGATGAAATTTATGCGACTGCAGCTTACAGCCACAGAGTATGAAACTTCAAAAGGAATGATACTATGCCAGAAAATAGCAAACCTTTTATAAATCGCGGTCGAACGTCGCAAAAGCGCCCGCCATGATACTCAGACGACCTTTATCAGCTTGAAACATCGCTTGGTTAGACACAACTGAACTGCGAAACTACGTCTGCGAATCTTTTCAACTGATCCACAGACATTTTAATAATATAAATTTAAAAATTATTGGTAGTGAATTAATACGTATGGTATTTTTTTTATACACTACGACTACATGAATATAGTTTTTTTTAAGAATGACTATGTTATCAAGATAAAGAAAAAAACACCAGAATTTATCGATCCATGACGTCAATGATTGGCTATTGCATAATGCATCTTATAAGTTTGAATTAAATTAATTTTTATTTACTATTGATAGTTTGCATTAGTTATAATGTATGTATTGTCTCATGTTTGTGTGTATGTATTATATATAGATGATATGGCTTTAAATCATACTCATACTAATAAAATGCAAATTACAATTTGATTAGCCCCAAAAGTACACATATGCGATTTTAATTTGCGATTCAAATTGTATTTCAAGCAGTGAAGGTTTTTCTGTCTTGCTCAAATGAAAATTGACAATTTACTTTTCTACTGTACGGTAAATGTAATATTTACTTTTACTTCTCGTGCTACGCAAATGAGACATTACATCAATCATGTCACGTTAAATGAAAAAAAGGCATTTTATATGAAATTAAGTATTCTATATTCTGAAAATTAGTATATTAAAAATAGTCGAACTGGATAACGGAAAGTGCACAGTAATAAAATATGTGAAAACATTGGCAATATATTTTTCAGGCGCTTTCAGATGTTTTCCAGATATTGGCTTTTCGCCAGAGTGATACACGTGGATTTTGAAAATGAAATTTTTATACGAGCGCCTCTCAATATTTATTTACATATGCCCCTTTTGAATAAATAAACTTTTATCAATTTCATCAAAAGCGTCTTTATGTGTTCGTTCATCACCGCTATATGTATTTATATTATATATATTCGTATAGGCGTTTTCCAAAAGTGAATTCCTCTCGATTGTAATGCGAAGCGTGGGAAATTCGCAACTGAATTTCGCTTGTCTCAGACATATCCAATTGGATGAGGCATCTTCTGGAAGCTTGCCAATATACACAGGACTGTCTTGTAGGAAATCTGAGAGGCTGATAAAGTTGGGCGGTTATTCGAGGGGGTTGGCGAAGAATGGTTTTGTTTGTGAAATATTTCAATCAATTACGCAGGCCGTGAACGTAATAAAAATAAAAATGCTTCAAATAAACGTATCTCAGAAATATGACGCTTTATTATTAAGCAACTTTGGCTATATCAGAATTGGATTTTATAATCTTGTTAGTAGATTTGTGCCAATTTTCGTGCCGGAGATACTGTATAACAGATAACCGAGTATTTGGGTCAATGCTTTTGGAATATGTGTATTTATATTAAATCCTCAGAGGGGTAATATATAAAGTTAGTACAGAACACACATACACAATCTCGTGTCACGGTCTTTCGACAATCCGTTGCGCTTAAGCGTATCTACGCGAACAAAATAGCTTATAATGCATGTCTAGAAATATAACAGATTAAGAGCTTGCGATGGTCAATATTTTACGAATAAATTTTTTTTAAGGTTTTGCTCAAAGCCTTGGTGCTTAGCACTCGCGTTTTTAAAGTTACAATTAAAAATTCTTATTAATTAATTTAATGTTACAAAAGGGAAAATACGACTAAAATTTATGCAATAAAAATATTGCATTTACACATGTATATAAAAATATGTGCCGTTTCGCAAATTTTACTTACTTCTTAGAGATGCAATGTGACTGCTTGTCAAGACCAGATTGGAAAATTGAAGTGGAAGCGATTTTCTACTTTTCTGACGCCTTGATTAAAATTAAATCGCGCAAATTCATTTGTCATTTGCGATGTTCTCAATAATCCTGTTTTAGTCGTTTGCTCCTTTTGGGTACGCCTCTCAAATGCTGTTTTATCTGCACATGCATTAGTTTAAAAAAACATTATTTACTAAGCACAGTAGAGATAACCATAACAACTAACCCAACCAAAAATAAAGCACATTTGTATGTAAAAGTAAACCAAACAACTGACTTGAGTCAACAAATTAGTAAATATCATATAATAAAAGTTATGTATTTCTTACACACAGTTTGATAAGCTCTGTTTTAATGCGCACTTGCTGAATGCCTACATACTAATATAAAATATATGTTGTATGAAACACAAACTTAGCATCAGCGTATTATTATTTTAAGGATTATTAATTAAGTAAATAAATAGCTAATTCATTTATTCTTAAATTTTATAAGGCAATATAATAAATTACTCCATTTAAAAAACCTTTGAGAAACAAATATATAGTTAGTAGTAACTGAGTGTAAAAGCATTTTTAAATATTATGTGTCAATGACGTTTCTATGATAATGAAAAATTGAAATCCAAAGTTCCAAAATATTTGTTTAAATAAAGTTGTGGCTTAATAAATATGTACATATTATATAACAACACTCTAAAATGCTATGTAGAATCCAATTTAAAAATTGATATATGTACATGATGTATATGGTAGGCTGTCGAATTACGAAAAAAAATGATATATATATATTTCAATTTGTAGAAATTGGCATTTATGACGGTTATTTAGAGGAAAACTTTTATTTTTTCCAACTCACCTGGGACTATCATTTGTAAATTAAAGTATCCAACAATATTTTTTACAGCTGTCAATTATATATCTATTAGTTTTCATACTCGGCTTCGCCCTCACGGTATTCCCATGGACTGTTTTTGTAATTTAATTATTTTTATCTTGCAGCATAAGCTCTTGTTACATAAAAACATAAATTGTCCACGAGAGAAGCATCTCCAGTCAATTGCTGTTGCATTGAGTGTAAATCTCAGCGAATTGAGAGCCACTTGAAAAACTGATATTAGTAAATTGGATTCTGAAAATAAACACACTCTATTTTTTAGTTATTACTTCAATACATGTGTTTGAACCTTCATAACCAATTACAATTGCACAATTTTGATCGATATTATTCAGTAGCATAATATCACTTAAGTAAAAATTAAATTATGTTATCAAAAATAACGTGTATTTGGAAAGCTTGTTATGCAATATATACTATTGTTTTAACCATTTTAATTATTAATGTATCTATTTCTCAATTTTCTGCAGAACATTTTTGGATATTCTATATCGTTAGAGTATAGATATTATGCTATTTAAACTTTCTCGTAAGTTAAAAATACTTTATTTTATAAGCGCTATCCTTAAATCCAAGTTAATTGAGGTCAACGACCCAAAATTTTATGTGTTCTTCGTGTGAACGGTGACGTAATGGGGTTGTGTATTTTTTGTGCTGAATCAACGTAAAAGTCGTATATATTTCCCACAGGAATAAGATTTCGCGTAGATATAGGATAAAGGCAAACCATAAGACGCTTACGCGTCTGATTGCTTGTGAGGCGGATTTGAAATATATTCCGGTATGAGATTTTTAGTCAATAGTGCTTTTTCACTTATATTTCAATCGTAACGAAAGGCCGATGAACATATCGACTAATTTTTGAAACAGATGCTGTGTGTACATGCTTTCTACTTCGTGTTATTATCATATATTGTGTCGAGGGAAAATAGAATTTTCTCGTAAGGCTTCATTGTGGCAGTTTACGATAGGATTTAGCGCGAGGCGTAATTAAACTTCTTGGGATTTAGTGTCGCCGGTAAGAGCTTTCGCAAGAAAAGAAATTTCGTTGTTTGCTACTTGATTTTAGGGGCTTGAAGCACGTGCACTCGAAATATAAATTTGATATTAAATTATTTTATTATATATAAAAGATCGGCGATTGCGAATTCTTTTTATATCATACATTGCAAAACCGACGAGCAATGCAGTAAGGGCAAGATTGCGATCGATAGATGGGGAAAGTTGGACGAAAATTGGCGTGACTTAATTTAAAAGCGAGAGCTTGGAGTGGCATCGTGTCTATTTGAATGAGCTTATACAGGAGATGATCGATCTTGAGAGTCGAAAAAAATGAAAGCTTTAATATATATTTTCTGAGCACCAAGACTTTGTGGAAATGCTTCTTTCAAAATTTCAATTACATATGAGTGGTACACAAAAAAAGAGATTCATCAACATTTATTACTGAAGCTAGATTTTTTTATAAATTATAATTAGTATAATAAATTAAATCAACTAGATTGCTTAAATTACAATTTATAAGAAAAATCAAATGCTTAAGGTGCTACTCTCGAAAAATATTATTTTTTTTACACAGAACAGCGCTGCATGGCTTATACTTATTTACATTTTCTGCTCTTTATGGTTTGCGTATAGTAATTTAAAAAAAATATGAACGTGTATTTTTTAAATCGATAAAAATGATATGAAACGTTTATGTGACATGATTAATATCTACTACCTGTCATATTGATCGAGCTTTTTCCCAGTATTTACCACCATCGAACCGAATATTTACAAGAAGCGGACAGCTGACCAACGAACATAGGTTGGACAACCGTGACCGCAATGTCGGGATTCCGTATCGGTCAATATTTTCCGTGTGAACGTCCGCCGATAACGACCAAAAGGTTGTTCACTTATTACGACCGAGCACGCCACCACGGTTTCGGAAAACAAATCCGTGAAATTGGCCATTATGGCCGTTTGCGAAAAAAGTGTGGAAAATCTGGCGGATCGTTTGCGAAAATGTCGCAGAACGAGGTTAACGGTTTAATTAATAACGTTCTTTCGATGCTTACGCTGATTGAAGGTTGCCTTTTCATATCGCTGTACAGAGTAATTACTAATTGGACTGATGGCAAAAATGAGGTTCCTTTCACTAGCAAATAAATTAGCCCACTAGCTTTTTTCCGTTTTCAAACACCCACTAGGTAAAAAACAGGTTTCAATAAGTGTTGAAATAAAAGCATTAAAACCTATTTATTTTTAAAAAGAAGTAGAATGGCTGCTTTTAGGACAGTAGTTGCAATAATCAATTAAGTTATACATGACAAAAATTTAAATTAATACAGCATTACACATTTTATTCAATTAGCAAAATCATAATTTGCTAATTGAATAAAATATATGTAACTATAAAATAAAGAATATTTAAATAATATAAGTGTGCGTACGTTTATATTAGTCGCCAATATTAGACTAAAATCTGAAACCAAATTCACTTCAGCACTTTATCGACGAGTCATTTTTTGTCGCGTGATTTTCACGCAAAGCAGAGTTGCATTAAGATTTTTTTTATTAGTGGCTTTTTTATTAGTATTTCGGGATAATCAGGATTTCGGTCATCTGCATATTAACATCGAGAATAATGCCAGTAAATATATGTTTTATTGCTTTCCGTGAAATTTTATGAAACTTCCTTGTGACATTTTATAATATATACGGAATATAATATATACGGATCATATTATTTTAAATTTCTATCGTGTCTGGGAGATCGAATTTAGTAGTTATTATATAATTATAATTCCGATAAATCATCACAAATAAGGTTTTCTTAGATTTTTCTAAACTTACGTATGAATATCGTGAATAATAATAAAAATAAAACCGAGAGTGGTCGTTGAAAATAACATATTTATTAACTGTTTATATAGGTAATAAAATATATGTTATTCATTTTCAAATTCAAGTCTGGGGTCTCATTATTTACTTAGTAGTTGTTGATGCTAATTATGTAACGCGTTGTGACGGAAGACTTATCATAAATATCTTATAACAAAAAAATATGAGTGACATTTTAATAACAGGTAGCTGACATTTGTGAGAACATAATTTAGTTTTGTTTATTTTTTTAGTCTAATCTAAAATACTGCCATTGCATGGGAGCTTATTAATAAAAAAATAACTATCCTCGAAAGCAAGTATAGTAAAAATATTACCTATAGGTCTTAGTACAACAAGTAAATACTAGGTTATATCTTAACATCCTAACGTATCATAAAATATTCTTGCGTTTACAGTCTAATTTAATTTACATTTTACTTTAGTTGTTACACCTAATTTTGTAGCACATTTCAAGCATAATAAAAAAATTAAAGGTATACAAATTCTTAAAACAACTTTGATAATATTTATAACAATTTGTAAAAATGATATTTTATTACCAACGAAAAAATAAAAATATTAATCATATATGATATTTTTTATATACGCAATTAAGAATTGTTGTTAAAGTTTTGTGTTTTGATGTTATACCATTTTGTTATGAACAACATACAATTTGTTAAACGATGATTAAAAAATATATATTTATATTAAAAATAAATAATATAGAATTATATTGCTTGAATGGTCAGCTAGGTTTATTCTGTCATTCGACATATAATATTTGATATCAATCTGATACTCAGCATGTGCTTAGAGAAGAGTAATCGTATTTGCGTATTTGTTAAATATAAGGGCCAACAATGCTATTAGTATAATATATGAAGTGTAAATATTTTAGATCTAATAATTTATTAAATATCTGGAATAATATTATTCTTTTAGAAATATATGTTTTATTGAATAAACTTCATAAATTAGGTATACAAAACTTTTTTAATAATCCAGTAATCGTATTTGGCGTATCGGAAAAGTAATTAATTGGATTATGGAGATTTTATGTCTCATAAATAATAATTTATGTTTTTGGTCTGAAAATAAACATACAGCCATAATTTTATTAGCTCAATTTTCGCATAAATCCAAAAACATTAAAGAAAAACTTTTTACAAATATTATAATAAACCATTCACGTTCCTTAATTTTGTTGAACATATTTAGATAATATATAGTCAATTTATAGTACAAACTTTTTATATTTCTAACCATTTATATAAAGAAATCAAGGTCAAAAGTATATACATTTAAATATATCTGGATTTAAATCTAACAATATTGCTTAATCACAGAGTCGGCTTTGGTTTATGTGAAAAAAATTTGAAAAAATAACAACAATTTTATTTCCAACATAAAAATGCTTATAAAACAATATTGAACGTTTCGCAATCGTAAAGTAATACATTTTTTTTATTATAATCGCATAAGCGTCTCGTGTCGCCATTGTTAGTGCGGTCCGTAATTACTATTTTGACTCCACTTTGTTTTTTTCCAATATTCGTGACCGGACCGATACTACCCTTTGTGTTTTTGAGACTTTCTAATTTTACAGCCTTACAACGCTCGACACTAAGCCGTATATCAATTTCTTTATGATTGTTTTTTTATGCTGTTGGAAAATGCGACACTGTACACCAATTATGGCGGCATGAAAAATAATTTCAACTAAAAGCAACCTAACTAATTAAAAACAAACTTTGGCCAGAAACCCAAGCAATGGCAAAATCCCTTCGCTTCATTCGTCTCGACATTTTTCTGTGTAAGTGTGTCATAAAAGGAATGCAGGAGGGCGTATCTTTCAATAAAAATAAATTACTTTTTTCCGGACCTAATTTGCTCGCATCAGGTGTAATAAGAATAAGTGAATTTAAGAGCCGAATGCGGAGAGCGAGTCCTTTCCCTCTGTAGTAATACTCAATTATACTTTATAACCTCTTCGTCTGTGGTTATGTGCGGGAAATGGAGTTTCTACTTATTTTAATAAAACACATGTACATATATAAAATGCACATACATAAATATAATAACTCTTTTATTAGATTTATTAATTATTAAACATATTGTAGTGTCACATTAAGTCTTTCGCTGTAATAAGTTTTATGATAGAATGTGTAGTTTTTATGTTATAAAAGTTAAGTGTACTTGCGTATATAAAGAAGGATATGGATTAAGAAGAACCGTTCATATGCATTTTATATGTTAGGAATAGATTACTATATTTGATTTTAATTAAAAAATATTAAATGAACCTCAAGCCTAATAAGATTTTAAAACGATTTTTTATGCTTAAGCAACAACCATCTAGCGTAATCAGATCCATTGTTGTTAAACCAACGATTTCAATTTTTTTTAGTAAGGTATTAATTATCACGCTATATTATTTCTTATAAAAAACTATATTGCTTGTCAAACGGTTGTCACAATATTAAAAAATATTTTGTTGCTTTAATCAATTAACGTTTATACACATGGTCGAAAATACAAATATGTATTAGGCAGGCGCGTACGGTGAGATACATTCCTTTTCGCTCGCTCGCGTGTTAAGTGAGAAGAAGTAAGCCTGCGGAATGCATGTAACGCACGCCCTTATCTTTTACTCACTCTCGTTACTTTACAGGCGAGCGAGCGAAAGGGAATGTATCTCACCGTACGCCCCTGGTATTAACATAAAATAAACTAGCAGTTACATGAGCTAAATTTCATATAATCTACCCCCTTTTGGCTCCTAAATTGTTTGCAAAAGAAAAAAATACTCGTGTGATTGATGGACGCGTTGTTTTAGGTATCATCTCAAAGAAAAATGTCTAGGGTAGTAAAATTCAGTAGATTATAGACTAAGCCGTTTGGCGCAATATGAGCTTTTCTCAAAGATAATATTTTGTTGAAATGATCATTTAATAACATACATTTTATTTACTTTTATTGCTTATAAAATCATTATATAATAAAATAATATCATTTAGCGCCTAAACTGTCATACATTACTAGCAATATTATTATCTTATGACGTTTGTTCATTAAAAATAAACTCTAGTCGAAAATTTAAACGTGAAAATTACCATATTGTCCTAAAAGGGACACACCAGTAGCGTTAAGGGGCTGTTTAAAAATGCACAAGGGTGAGTGTCCCATTAGATTAATTACAACGTTACTATTTTATGAAAGATTGTGTCGCTGTTTTACAACGCTAATAGGTCGTGCACATTACTTCATTGGACATTTCAGACTCATATATGGCATCATAATTCTTTATAGTTATTAATAACTAATGAAGATTAAAGACTTTGTGGATATATATGTACTATATATTGTACGGAACTTACGCGCTATGATGATAATGCGCTTAACGACTTTTTTTGCTCTTTCATTCGATTCGAGGATTATTAGCGAAAAAAATAATTAATGACGTCGTAAAGAAAAAAAAAGACGCTGAAAAAATCCTATTGATCCCTTAGCTAGCCTGAGTTTGCTAATTTATGAGTTTGGAGGGTATAAAATGTATCTATTGTCAAGAATACCCGAAATTGGAGACCTTTGGATTTTTAGTGGTGCGAAAAAGAACAATGGACGCGATTTAAATTTTATTGTAGGGACGGATCTTGTGCTTTCAGTACACTTAGAGATCATACCTATTTTTTATGATTATATTTATTTAATATTAATTAAACACGGATGACCAAATTAATATGCTTATTTAAACAAATTTCAACATAGAGTGTCACAACTACTTATAACAAATAGACGACATTGAAAAATCTGGATGTGTACATTTTACACGTACATCGGACAACAAAAAGTGCTTCTAAAATTTATCGTCGCCGAAAGGTCAAAGCCGGCGACGACGCAGTTTTCACCGGTAAAAAAATTATATTATTTAAACCTTTTGTGTGTTGGTTATACGTTGTACAACATAGGTACTATAGCAGACCACTTATAGATTCTATAGTAGAATAAAACACGTAACGGGTGAACGAACTTCGCGGAACTTTTGTCTTTAACAAGGGCGGTCAAAGTTTATACGCGACATTATTTATCTTGATGACGAGCTTTCCTAAGTATATACATGTATTGTATTATCTATTTATATAAGAAACAGTAAAATAACATTTATATAAATATAAAGGGTTGACTTATATAGTATAAAGATAAAAGTTTTAAAACACACTTGTGACGTCTGACATTTTCAGTTATATATGGCGTAATATATTGAATTAAAAATGGTGTTCTAAAATGATTTTTATTTTCAATTTAATTTTGGGAACATTTCAGTTTGTTATTAGCTAAAATAGTGGTTTTGAGGAAATAATCATACAAAAAAAAATAGATGATTGATTTTTTTATGTAGTTGCTTATTTATCATATATTTCTATATAAATAGTAAAAAATGTGGGATATGTGGAATATTGATTCGAGGTAATCATGCATAGGTTTCGTCGTATTTTTATGACGCTATTAACTATTTTTTCTTCAAAACTATAAATAGTCCTTTTACTACTATTGTAAAGAGCATTGCCACTCAAACTGTGATCCGCGGATTATCAAGTTAAATAATATAAGAATAAACATAAAACACACTGTATATATATACATATTATATATTAAAGTATGCAACTTCGACAAGAATACGTAGAATATCTTGCCATCTGAAATTAATTTTATACGAAATTCATTAATCTCATAAATGGACAAATTTCCTGCCAATGATGCCTGAAAAACTGGTTGTTAATCATGTGCTAAAACTACTTTGCGCCTTTACTTATTTTTTTAGCAAACTGAAACAGAATTCCTGAATCTAGGTGTATATAAAATTTACTTTTAAAATTATTTATATTTTGCCGTTATTTATCTGAAATATAAGTATTTTTAAATATCTTTTCGTATAAATATTTGTATTTAATATATTATATTATTATAATTTTTAATAAATATAAACATTTATTTTTGTTGAATTACCATGCGTTGTCTTTTCTAAGGATGTTCATTATTCGATCCTTATTTAATTTTATCAATTAAAAATATCAGTATTTATCGACAATAAAAAAAGTTATGAATACAGAATCTTGTTAAAAAATAAATCGGAAACTGTTGATTTTTTTTTATATTAAAGAAATATCAAATATACAACTACTGACACACTAGTTTTCATAATTTCAATATAAGTTTAGGCGGACTGTGAAGTTTGAAAATAGCATAATTTGATGATTATCATGTTAAAACACCATGTTAAATATAATAATTAAATAATCATGGTTTAAAGAAATAATATTTTAATTTCTCATGAAAATGTTACAAGAATCATATTGCAAATTTGCAACATCGAATTTTCATGTATATTTTTTTGTGTTCAAAATAAAAATATAATCTTAATACAATAATATAATATCGGTTTAAATATATAAGCAAATCCAACTTTAACTCTTCAAAAATGTTTCTAGATCTAGTGTGTAGAAACATGGTTAAATTAGAATGAATGGAACCAAGTACTGCGTCCACTATAAAGTAATGTTAAGATAATTGTATTTGTGTGAAAATCATTTAGCCACTGGAGACATAAAGTTGATATTGTATTTAAACCAGAGACGTAAAATACAATGCTTGTTGAAGTTTCAGCAAGAATAATTAATCCATAAAGGCTTTATGGTGGAAATGAAAGATAAAAATAAGCTGAAAACAGCACAAACAATAACATCACCAACAGATAAACCGCTAGGGAAGAAGAGGTTGAAACAGGACTTATTGAGTATTTAAATTCGAAGTATTCTAAATGTTATAAAAGAGGCAATGAAAATATTATATAACGGATCTATATTTTGCAGTAATTGTAAATAAAATATTTATTTTAATTTAAAAACGCTATACTTTTCCAAAAAATATCATAGCTTTACATTTGGACAAATTAAAAAGAGCGCTTTAAAAATCTTAGCCCAGAAAAAAGTTTGTAATGATATTTATTGTAAATATTTCGTTCAACATAACAAACTAGGTTAATTATAAACAATATTTACAGCTTACAATTAATAGATGTCATTAGGTGTACGATAATACTTATTCCCTACGATATTCATCCGTGAGATTAGGAAAATATAAAGATAAAAAAACTTTTTTGTGATGGAAAACTTTGTAAACTAGAAGACAAACTAAAAAAATTAACCATCAATTTATGTATCTCATTTTATTATTAGCAATAATTTTTATTAATTATATAGAATGAAATAAAAGGAAGGTTTATGCTAATTTAAAACTTAATTCTATTTCAGTTTTGACCTTAGCTTTAAATTGCATTCTATTTTACAAAAGGTCAATTCGCTTTAAGCACTTCATTGCGATTTATGCGGTTCACATTGAACTTGACATGATCACAATTGTATCGTTCGCTTGCTATAATGGTATACTAATCAAAAACCGCATAAACTGCGATATCATCGCTTACACATTACAATATACATTCATGGCAATATTATATAAAAAAAGCAATATAATAAATCGGAAATATATATACACTACTATGTCTAACATAATACCTTTCGATTATGACTGTATCGGGTGGTTTAAAAATCCGGTGTATAAAATCGGATATATTAAATCTACACACCACAGAAGAAAGCTCTTTATTTTACCACCTAGACCGACAACAATGCGGAAATCGTGATTGTCTCTAATAAATTTAGAGCTTCCAAATGTGTATTTTCATAACTCTGTTATGGTAATTTCAATACAACGCCGGTACACAATAGGTCACAAGTCAAAAACGGAACCGTGTGCGGTCTCACGAAACGGTTGGCGAAACATTTGTAGGCTCCGTCGAACCGGCCGTATTTTAGAACGATAAACCGAACACGTTATTTTATAGCCTCTTTGTATGCAAAATTTTCCATACAGGCGGCGCTCGCGATGTATAAAGCTGGACGAAAAAAATACGTATATGTATGTTTGTACCGGAGCGAAAAATTCGACACCGTAGGAGCTTTCCAAAAAGCTCGACGAGCGTGACAGAATTGAATCGATTTTTTGCGTGATAGGGCGTTTAAAAGTAACCCCAGATGCATAGCTTATTGTATTGTATTTATTTTATTTTACCTGTACTCAATCACCCTTATCAAAAAAGCAATTACTTAACTCGCAAAATTGTTATATTTCCAAAGATTACTCTGAGGCGGAAGCCAATGCCGAATTAAATGCAGACTTTATATTTTACAAATTAAACAGCCAATTAGAGCCTAGTGTTTGCTTACGTTATTTGCTTTTACTTTTTAGAGATTGATTGATTCCGTTAGAATAAGAAAAGTCCTGTAAGTTGATTTTATTCTCAGTTATATTTATATATTATTATCAAATATTCACGTCCAATGTTCAGTTAGTTTTAATGCATCGTTTGTTAATTAATCCACAAAATATTGATAGGTGCTCTTGATGATATATTTTTGTAATTAGAATTTATGTCTAAATAATGTTTGTTGTATTGTATGGAAGAAACACTATCTGCAAATTGCAATGTCAGCAATCAATAAGACTTTCAAATCGAGAGCTTTCTGATTCTTTCCACTTCTGGTATAAATCAATTCGGGAACCAATCAGTAAGTATAACAACAGCTACCCAGGCATTACAATAATAAAAATACAGCAAATTATGCTTTAAAATAAATATTTTATGATATTCTTGTCCTTAAAAAATAATGGTGTAAAGGATTAATATTTATTATAATAATGTATTCTTGACTTCATTGATAGTAAAACGACTTGTAAATCACCGTGTACATGTAATAAAATCAGACAAGATTCAAGCGGTCGTCTAAATCTTTTATAAGGTTTATCGTTGTTCGCAATTGATAAAAATCCTATTTGCCTTTCATTAACATTTTAAACCAATTTGTCAGCGGCTCACAAAATTGGGGTACGTGCCCAAAGTTAGGGGTCGTCGAACCATCGATTTTGTGAGCGTATATATACACTATTCCGAGACGATCGATTTTGGTTATCTCGTCTTAGACAAAAGACAGACTGAAGGAAGACTATTGAAACGGAAATGGGACCCCAAAAATAACCATTTGAAACAGTGGAAAAACTTTGGCGAACGTGTCCGGTGAAAATTTGAAAAGTTGAATATGTGTGGGGGTGTTTTTGCAATATATACGTTAGCTGCGATCACGTAATGCTTTTGCGGTGCAAATAGCTAAAGTTCCTTTGTTTGTTGCGGGCCTGCATTGCATGTTGCGTCGAAGAGCTTTTTTAGAGGTCAGGGGAAATCGCATTTTAAAAAGTTTTTCACTTTTGTGTTTTATATTTGTTTTTTGGCTTGTTAGGGGTTGGAGCGGAAATGCTAACATGCCACGAACTACCCTCAATATGTCAAACAATGCATGTTTGTGCATTGAAGAAAGAATTATTTTATTCAATACAATTGACATAAAATAAAACGTTGCACATGTTAAAGGAATCAGAAAAGCGTACAAAGATCTTTGGAAGTTAAATAGTAATGTTTGTGAAAGACGACAAGCTTTTTGTGTCTATACATCCATTGATCTTTTTTTGTCATTATTTTTATTATTACTGATTCAATTCAAAACATACATATATTTTGTATATACACATAATCTTTTTTTTTAAAATGGCTTAATTAAAAATACAATCAATTAACCCTTATTGGGTGTCATTTTTATAATTTTTTTTTTGTAGCGTTATGCTTTTTATTTTAAGCTTTGCGTAGATTTTGTAATAATGAAGTTCATCTACTATAATATATAGTATTTTTTCATGCAATAATAATCGCAGAAGCTGGTAATTTTCCTCTTTGCAAAATCTGCTAAAAAATCTAGTTATATTCGTTTGATCAGTATGGTTTATAATATAGATTTATTCTGTTCTTTAATCAATTTCAAAATATACTTATGTTTTAAGGACTTTTATCACGTATAAACACGTTACTGTTATATGCAATAAAACAGAGTAGACAATATATTAAAATTCGCACCCTTAGTTATAGTTTAATATTTTGACTTCACTAGACTTTTAGCATTTATGGATTCTTAAATGTGAAATTTGATCTCAAATATATAATATTATATAATTTTATGTTTACATGACACCCCAAGTATTTGTATTTATCCATTCAATGCATAGAAATCATATTCATATAGTGATTTAGCTATACCTAGGCACCGCTAGCTTGCTTGCTTAATCTAAAATGTTAACTGATAGTTTAAGAAAATTAATTATTATATATAAACTATTAGTGAGATTTCAAGTTACTCTAACAATTGTCTTTACATATTGCTCCTACAGATTTTTATTTTTCTTGTTTTATTTCATATGTGTTTTTGTATGACAACTGTATAATAAATTTTACTATAGAAAAAAATGCTATATAGATAAAAACTCTTACGCAAAATTTATATCTTTCGACGCGTTTTTACATTTATATCATCGGTTTAAGATGCCGGAACGGTTACCATTTCAATGATATGTATTTTCTACTTATATTTTCCAAGTATGTCAATGTCAATGAATTTAATGATATCAAATGGGTTTTGATATATAAATGTAAACTTATTAATATACCACCCTGTATGAAAAAATATGAATTTATTACGCTGCGTTCATCTAAAACGGAGGCTTTTAAGCCGTGCCTTTTACCGTGCGTATAAATAGCTCACATTGTAAAAAAATATAAAAATCTCCATACATAATGGTGCATTAAGTCGATTGCGCCACATCGCTTGGGGGTGTAAAATACGGAAAATCCCGACAATGGGCTATCCCGAGGGCTTTGAATACATCTGCGGGCTACAATGGGGGCTTATCTATCATTGATACTCTTCTATCGCCGTGTCTACTGCGGTAAGAGGCACACTTTCGATTCCGCACGAACAAAACGCGTGAAATGGCCGGATTTACGCTATTCTCGTTGATCGGATCCGATTGCTACTGTCGGGCGTATCTACGAAATGTAATTATAAATTCTGATACTTGACTAGCCAATAAACTTAAAATTGTTGGTAGATAACCAATGACGCAAAAAGGACTATGTTTGATTTTTTTTCAAAACCCTATGCATAAATATTTTTAATTACTTGAAAAACAGATTCTGCTTTTTTAATTATTTTTAATTAAAATCAAAGTTTTACCATAAACTGACCACTTTTAAATAGAGTGAATATAAATTTGTGCGAATACTCCACCAATACACCAAGCATATAATAAATATTCCGAGTTATTAATTAACGCATGCTTGTCATTAATATAGGGCAAAATGAGTCCGGTATTCCATAATGAGCGAAATACTCATTGGAGCGACGATTGCCATAGCTCACATATTGACGGCGGCGAATTGAGTAACTCAAAAAAAATCTAGCAAAAAATGTGGTATATAGATATACTACTTCGACTTGGATTTTAGAATCGAGGGATTTTGTCACCGCCTTCGAGAGGCACAAGTGGTTAGTGACAGTGGAACGACGCGGTCGAAACCCGCGTTGTTGATCTGCTAGCGACAGTGATTGTGGATATATCTGTGAAAAATTATAGCAAATAACTTAGCAGGTGCTGAAGTATGAAATTTTCGATACACGATTTAACACTATTTTTGTGGATCGATTAATGAAAATTAATAATATGTGTATGCACAAGTTACAGGTAGATAAGTATCAATAAAATATTATCTGCAGGGTAACTTAGGAATATATTAAATTAACACTTAAAATAAAACTATTTTATACCGTATGTTTTGAATGATAGTTTTCCTACATTTTTCTAAGCTGATTTGATCCTTTGTGAGCATAGAGGTATTTATTCTTGATGTTACGTTTCTAAAACGATACTTAATCCCATAAACTTGATGGGAGGTATTTTTTTTATAAAAGAAAACCTTTTATTCATGGAAGCTTGTAATTTGTGTTTTATTTCTACTGCTGCCTCTTCTATGTCAGCGTAATGAACCAGCGAAATGATGGATTATATATTTAATGGCGCTTAAAAACCATTTTAGGAATGATTTTTACTAAATCCCACTTTCTATTAACATTTTCTTTCGATAGTTGAGGAATTTACAGTGTTATTTTGTGTTAGAAAAACGATTTAGCATATGAAATCTTAACAAATTTTTTATAACACATATTATTTTTAGAACATTCTGTTAGTTGGATCGTTTTGTTGTTTTAGTGTTATAAATGAATAGTTTTTGAGGGTTTATCTTAAAATAAACTAATTTTAATAGATGCTTGAAGTATAAGTCCATCCATAAGTTAAAATCACTATATGATATGTGTCGACTTATTTTACAAAATTTACGTCGTCGATTTGAAAAGTGCCAGCGCTAGAATTTGTCTTTTATGAATTTATGTCAAGCACATAAAAACATTTATAAACTCTTATATAAAACTTATAAAAATCATTATATACGAAAATATATTCCAAACTAACATAATATTGGATAATATCTCCATTTTTCACTTTTATGTGAATATCAAATGTCAGATTCTTGCTATCGCCCTTGGTAATCTTTCAAGCGTGCTATCTATTGGATGTTAATGTCATATGGATCGATTTTCGACTTGAAAGCTGTCGAAAATAATTTAGATTTATTTATTCTAGGAATACCACTTCTCAATAAGGTGATTATAATTAGGAAACTATATATTGCAATAATACACAGTATACGACGATTTAACACGTGATACTGACATGTAATAAGCGCCATTGCACAGTCCTGCTTGACATGTCTTTAGTGTACTTTAGGTGATTGCTTAGTTACTTGGGATATACATAGGTGTAATAGTGTGCATAGTGAGGCTAACAACTGTTTAATCTAGTAATATGTTTTCGGGTTTTGCGGTTAAAGGGGTGTGACTGCAGCAAAAATAGACGCCGCAAAATCTGGTAACATTTTATTTAATTAAGCATTTATAAAATACATATATATATATATATGAAAATGTAGCTGTCGTTATCAGGCGGTGGAGTCGAAATAGCTTGTCTTGAAAGTCGAAGTGTTTTCGCTCTGAGTGTCGAGTTGAATTATCGTCGACTGTGATCTGTCTTGATGATGCTGGATGTGACTCTGGGGTTGAGTCATAAAAAAGTTTATCTCTCTATTCCATTGTTAAGGCCTTACTTTCGAGACGAGTATTATTATTTATTTTCAATTGCTAGAAATGGTCGTTAGACATACCAGACATACATAGTTAATTGTGCAGGTGATCGAGATTCCAACAATGTTAATCAGATAACTGCTAGTTTCGTGTATTATGACTTTATTATTTGTACATAGTATTATCTGTATTAATTAAAAGAATTATGGATTTTTATGTTAAAAAATGGATATTTTCATATTGTATTACATTATTATATTATATATAAAACCAGCACAAGAGACGAGTAGTTTAAGTCTCTGACTATTGACCTAAAATACATGGGTTCAAATCCCATACGAACTGATCGATCATCTTAGATAAGGTTTACCTACATTTTCGTATCCCACGAATGAATATTGTATCCGTATCCCAAAATCGAGCTAGATCGTACAAATCTGGTATTAAGATTTCTCCAATAATGAGCTAATACAGCTCTTAGAGAATATCTTATATGTATTAAAAAAAATTTATATACAAATACAAATAAACAGATCATTGATTGTTATCGTGTGTTATTTATTTCTGCTATATACAAGGAGGAACAATAAAGTATATAAGTAAATATAAAGTAAATAGGATTTTAATATAATATTTCTCCACATATTTTTTCAAAAGCTCAATACATTTTATCAAAATATCACAGTGTTATAAATGTATTTCTATTAAGACTATTAATTTCCTATTACAGGCTATTAATTTCCTACAGTAGGAGTTGGTCAGGACTGATGAATAAGGGTCACAATAATCAATTGGGTGCCAAGATAATATATATTTGCTAATGGTTTTGTGATAGATTAGATTTTTAGCATTTTATATTAATGTTTTTACCATCATTAAACTTTATGTTTTTGAACATATGTGACTCACGAAAACCATTATTTTTTTAACGAGAATTTTTTTATGGTTTACCACTTATTAAAGTTATACAAAAAAATGCTCTTATTTAATTTTTTCCATCTTTAATTATGTAGCATTATTTATAGAAAAATTTAATTAAAAATAAAACCGAATTAAATGCTACCAAAATATACGTTTAAAACTTACTTTCAAATGATATTAACTTGAACACGATAAAATGATATTTACGTTAAAACAAACACATGAAAGTTAAATTTTGTTTTTTTATTGTTTACATAGCAACATGATAATCCAAAATGTACTACACGTCATAATAGAAAAATAAAGCTAAAGGATTAAATAAAAATGTATGTATAAAACATACTTTATTGAAAAAAATCACTGAAATAAATGTGTTGTTTTTCGTGGTATGTTATGAACTCATTTTTGCAGTTTGTCGCCTTATGTTCTTTCATTGTATAACAAAATTTCTTTGATGTTTCAGATTCGGCGGCCGTCCCCCGGCATGAGGGCGGGGGAGCCCGAGGCGTCGGAGCTGTCGGAGCTGCGATGGGCGGGCGGGCGCGCTGCAGGCCTGGGGCGGCTGTCGCGCTCGCAGACAGACGCGCGCGGCTGCTGCGACCGACAAGCGCCGTACTATTCGCCGCCCGGCACCTCCTACACCATCGTCGAGCGGCCCGCCAGCTCGCACGGCCACCGCCCCAGGGGCACGTACCTCGGACAGAGCCCGCAGCCGCCGCTCTCGTCCGCGTCCGTCTCCGCCAATGCCAAGAAGCGGCCCATATCGCCCGAGCAGGTGCTGCGTCTGCTCGGACAGACGACGGCACCGCAGCGGCAGCAGCGCAGGGGGCCAGCGCCGGCAAGCAGCCCGCCCAGCACCACACACCATGTAAGACCTTTATATTTATTTTAATTCTAACGGAAAATTAGTGTGGGAGTGAAAATTGTAGTGTCAAAAACATCAGTCGCTTCTCTTTGATAATGCACCGGCTCATACCACAGGATTATTTTTTTGCATATTTTTTATTTATGTATATCAATCAGGACAAATATACCATATCACGACAAACCCATAAATCAAAACTAAGCTTTCTAAGCTTCACTAAGTTAAGTAAATAAGTTGTATGTTCTAGTCTTAATTTTAGTCTTTTCAAAAGGTATCCATACACACTGAACTTACAATTTGTTTGTAAAGCATTTTTATAGTGAATCTGAGTACACAATCAAGCTAGTCAATAAAATTCTTAGCTCTACAGAACATTTTAAACTTTACATTTAAATGTTACAAGGCCTTTTTCTTTGTTTCTCTTCAATATTTTTTTATTTATTATTAAAAACTTCATATTTTACTGATTCACAATGACGTACAAACATCGCATAATACACAAATTGTGTACGAAAATTTCAGACCTGATTAATTATATTATATCCATAGTAACTGCCAGAATATTTTTGTAAAACAGCAACACGGGTTTCGTCTGCGTCGTTCCATGGTAATAGGTCTACACTAACTTTTAAAAAGGCAAGAACTATTTTTTCTGAAATTAGGTGGCTTCATTTTCTCAAATCGTTTTATCAGCTTTTTCTCTTATATATTCGAAGCTCCAATGAATATTTCGCTCATTTTGGAGTATCGCAAGGATCTAGTCTGGGTCTGCTACTCTTCCACTTCCTTATTAATGACATTCATACGGACATTGAGAACTGAGAATATTAATTATATGCTGACGATCTAAAAGTACTTGTTATGGAGGTTATCGATCGACGACCGCCTATCGTTTAGCATCGCTTTTAAACATTTACACCCAGCGGAATTCCCTTATATTATAGTTTAAACAGAAGTGTTAAACAAAAAATAGTACAGGGTGATGTTCAATTTTGTACGCATATCGTCAAAACCTACTATAAGGCGTTGAAGATGCTCGGTTTTATTATACGGAGCGCGTGTCACTTGTAATTTATCGGCGCGGCGGTTCAAGTTAGTTCATAGCGCTCTTGAATATGCCTCCAATGTCTCGAATCCCAGTAAGGCAAATTATTTCTTGTTTTTATAGACGATTTAAAGATAATTAGCCTACCTTTTTGTTAAGAGTATTGGGTACAATGTATTGTATTATCGAAGCGTTTTTAGAAGTTAAGGAGAGGCGTTATTAATCTTCAAAACTTACGTTTTTTTGTGTCTAGTAACTTCGGAACATCAGCAGTTATTATTTAAAATGTAATTAACAATATTGGATTTTATAATGATTCTTCTCCAACACATCTTTATTGATATTTCACAGTTTCAAGCGATTTTTTATCTGCGATATATGCGTATTCAAAAATCTGTAAAATCTTAATGCATGTTGCCGACAGTCGTATATGGATTTCATAATAGTTTTACTGTAATGAAGGCATTGCTTCTCTATTCTATAAAATATACATTCAATTTTCTCATCCAGTACCACATTTCAAATGCATATATTTTTAGTTTTTCTCTATACAAGACCATGAATTTAAAGGATTTACTTATTTATAGCTCAAAATTTTTTATATTGTTTTTTTCCATATACCGATTTTTTGTTTACATATCGTAATTTGTACTTTGAGCAACAGGTTTTAGTAAATAGTAACAGCAACTCATCGAGTTGCAAGAATATGTATAGCCTCATACTCATCAGGTTGCTGTTATTGTTCGTCAAACAGTATAAACCTCAACAATGAGCTGTCAAAACCAAACCACATATGTTCTGATTCAGTTACAAGCTATAGTTAATAGTGGTGTGGACAATAGTAATCTGCAACAGCAACAAGTTTGCTCGGTATCTATTGCTGCTGTCGTTTTTTTGTACCCACAACACTGCCTCATTTTGGGGTCTCACCTTTACATTTACCACAATTCATAACCACAATGGGACAGGTATATGTACTTAATAGACACCATAACACCTGTTTCTAAATACTGAAAGTATGCTATTTTGTATAGTTGTTGATAAATAAGGTTTTAATAACATATCATTCATAAAAGTATTATTATAGCAATTGTATTAAACAATAACAATTAGAATATGTTATTTGTGTTTTTTTTTTTTATATTTCAATTAGGGTAATCTTATATTTATACACATTCCTATGAAATACATATTATATTATTCACTGTTACTAATGCGTCGATTTAGAAGTTTATATTGAAACTTCGGTCATGTATGTGTATTTACGATTAAAAAAATTAGCTTATCGATAGCAAAGAATATTACCATTTTTTAAACGTTTATTGTATTATCTAGTGTTTACAAACATATGTAACCTTCAACTTCAATTGATAAATATTGAACTCCTAATGCTAATTAATCGGGAGATGACGTTTAAATATATGTAGAAAGTTATTATATTTATAATTATTTAATAGTAGGCAAAAATAATAAATCAAACTTTAAATTTAATTTTAAACCCCCATTGTAGTTGTGGTTTTCAATGTTTCAAATAAGAAAATATTTTAATTTAATTTACCGTTATCAATATGTCTTACATAAACCATCACCGTCTCATAAAGTTGATTCATCCATCTATTTTGAGAATTTTCTTGCTTTCTACTTTACAATTAATTGTGTTTGTACATCCTTATTCATCTTATCTATTCTCTTAATAACAATGCTATTGCCAAAAATTTTCTCAGAAAACTTGATTAAGCTAGCTTAATTTATTCCTTCCATACAATAATATTTTTTTCAGTTTAACTACGAGCAGAGAAATTTTATAACTAGCTTCAAATGTATGATTTTTTTAACATTTTATCCAGAGAACAGTGAATTTATTATTATATTTTTTTCTAATTTTTCCGTCATATTCTTAAATTGCTTCAAATCATAGTTCACACAAGTGCTATGTTTCGTCTTTAAATGTGCTTCAATCTAACCATTTTTTAATAAATTCGTTAATGAAATAGTATTCGCACAACATATATCATGAGTAGCTGGTGTGAAAACGAAATTTAAATAATCATCTGAATACTAACGAACTTTTTTCTTGCTTGAGCTAAGAATAATAAATAAAATAAGTACAGAATTTAATTTGCAAATGTTTTCGCAAAATTTGCGCCTTTTTAACGACAATAAAAAAATAAGCAAATATTTGTGATTTGCGCATTGCCCCCAAAACATTAAAATTCAAATCCGGTGAGAAACACTGATTTAGACAATAAGACTAATGGAATATGCATACTATATGGTACAGCTACATATTTGTGTATTTTTGACATATTAATTTATAATGAAATAGTGTAGCTGGTTTAAGTTTATTTAAATTAAAAGTTTGTTTATTTTAAAGCATCGAGTTTATTTTATAATAATAATTGCTTTCGTATAGGAAACGTAGTTTAAAGGGTAAATGTTAAATACTTGTGTCAAAGTTTTAGAACTAAAGTTATATCAAGTTCAAATCTGCAACCCTTATCAAATACAATAATACATAATATATATTTATTTATTTTAATTAAATTACGATCGTACCAGGTTACCCCAATGCGTTACAATAGTAAATAATACATATAAACATCGATTTTAATTGAAAAATTATTGCTCTTAATATTTGTTTACTGTTTGTAAATTCATAAAACATACGTTTTACAGTTATATATAAATACATTTTAATTAATGTATTGGCTGTAAATTAAGCATTTTACATTGAATTTATTTATTATTTAATTAAAACCGGAACATGGTCGTAAAGTTCTTAACGACTGCATACAAAGCAATTAATTGTAGTCGCTAACAAAATAATTAAATAGTTGTAACGAAACGTAGTTATTAGGAATCTGTTGTACAATGGCGTTAGTAGTGTTTCAGAACATATCGCTACGTACATAGTTATTATTGATTTGTGTACTATAAGAAAATCAATTATTTCTGATCGAAACAGACGCTGTTCAGTTTCAAGAATTAATCAATATATTATAAACAATTTAAATCTTTTAAATAATTTCTCTGTCTGTGATATCAATATTGGTAAAAGCATTTATGTCAATTTTAAGCAACACGTACAATTTTTTTTGGACGTGCTGGTCAGAGCTTTGGACTGGAAAATAACTATAAACAACTTCTAGTGCACTAGAAGTTGTTTTTAAATTGCTTTAAAGTCGAGTTTGATGCGGAAATGCACATCCTCATTATAGTTTAGAATTAACTTCACAATCATGTTAATTGAGCCAATATCATCTTTCTTAGATTCGCAGGTCTTTGTTTTTTATATTTACAATTTTCGTTGTTTAATTTGAGTGCATTATAATATTTGCTATCGTAGCTGCTTAAAAATAAGTAAATATATTATAGTTATACGTATTTTATTTTTATTGTGTATGAGAGTTTTTTTATTGGAAACTGAAATTAATAATTATAATTTACATTATATAATATCGTAACTGAACGCTAAATACACTTTTTCAAAGGTAATTATAACCAGTATATATATAATATATCAGTGTTTAAATGCCGCATTCCTAGAATCGATAATCCTATTATACTTCGTTCACATGTCGTGGCATAGTTAGTACAAAAACAACTTTAATAATTCTCCCATTGTTATCCGCATTTAGAAAATAGCCACAACAAGCAGTAGTAGTTGGTTTTGAGTTATTAAAGAGTGAATTTATTTTCATTTAATTTTGTATCGAACCTATTAACTTGTATATACTTTTCGAGCTTCGAACTTTTTGATGAAACGTTTCAAGAAAATGTTTCATAAAGAGCCACATGCTTTGAGATAAGAACAAACGAGAACCTTATCTAACATCCAATATCAAAAAGATTGACTCGCTATCTTGACTGTTCGGCGGAAAATTCAACAAGGTTCTCAATGTCGCTTTCGTTCGTACCTCTTATACTTATGTTTGTATGTACTGTATAAATATCCATATTTGAACGTCGACTTTTCTTCGACAAAACGAATATCTTAAATTGAATTTGGAGTTTATGGATATATTACCGATGTTTGGTCATGACACATTTCCGATTCGCGAGATTATGCGGTCAAAATTTTAATTCTTTAAAATTCAATCCTCCCTCGAATTACATTAAACTCAAACCGTTTGCTGAAATTCCGCCCGAACGAATAAAAGTGCAATTGGATTCTCGTGCAAGGCTATAAATTTTGGGTAATAGTCGAGTACAAAAGACGGCCATCGTAGTTTCATTAGCAAAGTTCTACACTAAAGTTCTTGTTAGTGTAACGCTTGTAGTAGCATTCAATATATTTTTTATTAATTTTTATTTTATTATTTTTTTTATTATTATTTTCATATGTGCACAAGAAACACGTCACATAAAAACCAAATATTATTTTTTATAACTCATGCTATTTGTGAGCATTAAAAATCTTTCAATGCTCACAAATTGCATGAGTTTTTTATAAAAAAAGTAGTTTCTGTTTGAGTGCATTAAATATGTACTAATCGATAGTATGGCGAATATAAAAGAGACGCGAAATGAATATCATTGAATTTTTAATCGAAAATAAAAATGTAGGTATGTATTATTAGAAATGGGGTTGGCAGCACATCTTGAGTCTCTTATATAGACACTGTGGATCAATAGTGTATCAGGAGTGAGAGTTAACCATATCACTTTCTTCCTTGTAAATATAAACAGCAAACATATTACTTTGAAATGCATTCGAGAATCGTATGCCAGAGAATAAAAAAGTATGTAATCTACCATATTAAGATTTCACTTCAAACATACAAAAAGCAAAAAGTAATAAACTGGTTTTGAGCTTAATATGAAAGCTTTTGATTATTAAGTGAAAAGCAGAAAAATAATCTAGAGATTATTTATAGATTCGAAAAATTAGGTTAATCAATCAAATAGATGTAAGTTCAATATTGAAAGGACGCTTAGATTTTTTTATTAGAAATGCCATCAAACAGGTACACAAACATTAAATCATATATTTATATTTATCATCGTCACACTTTGAATAAATATTGGAAAAAGCTACGAAGGGAAGTAAACAAGTTCGCAGATCGAAAGTAAACAAATTAATTTTATTTTTCGACAAGCTACCTCTTAAGATAATATTTATAAAAGTAAGAAAACCTTGAAGAAGCTATTAATTATATATTGTTTTGTATAATTAGAGATCTTTAGTACAGCTGCCTACATTTTTTTTATCTAACTAGTTCTAACTGCGATGTTAGGTTAAATGTAACAGTTTTTCTCGGGATTTATCTAAAAATATGAGTTTTATGTCAAAGGTAAATTTATTTATGGCATTGTTATTAATAAGTAATTAGGAAATTGTTTTTATTGATTGATGTTTTATTAATTGAATTCACCTGACTGTTATTATTGTAATTTACAAAATACGAAATCAATTTTTAATTGATTATCAATAATCTAACATTACAAATTAAATGTAATGGATTTTCAATGATGTTTTAATAGGAACATAATTTTAAAAATTACAACGATTAAACCAGTCTTGCAAAGATAAACCAAGTTATTAAGTGCTTAATTAAATTTACTCTAAATGCAATCAAATCTACAGATAAATTAAGCGTTCATGAAATTTAAGAGATCCGTTAGATTTTGGTATGAAAAATGAATTTACAAAAACCGCTATGATTGTACAATATAAGAGATTTTGGGGCTTTAAGACTAAAGTTTATTTTATAAATATATATAAATTAGCACATACATATATAGATAAATGTAGTCATGGAAATCGGAGAGTCTTCGCTGGCAGATCGAGTTTTATTATTGTCGCCTATGATTTCGTAAAGAGGATGGGATTTGTCGTGATTCGTTTTCGTAATGATCTCGGAACAACTTTGCTGCCGTGACTTCGTGGCGTCTTCGTGTCGTCTCACATCGCATTTCTGCCTCTGTGACCCAGTATCACATATCTTATAATGCTAGCGAATCGCTGATAAGGATGTTTGCTAGCTAATTACATCACGCTTTTGCTACACCCTCAAATTGTGTTCAAGCATAATGATAATGGATGGCCACTTAGGTGTAAAGTATTGTTTAACGCGCGTCCTTTCCAAACAAAGATTAGTTTTAAGAGGTACTGATGAGTGATTAACGTCTCGGTATGGATGTGTATTAGGTAATTTGTGCATTATTTCTAATAATTAGCGCAATTATTTGGTCATTAGATATTTCTTCCATTGTTGTGAATATACTGTGTGTGGCTCAACTTTCAAGATGAGTAGATCTCGCTTTTCTTTTGTTAAAAATGATCATTAAAATGACTTCTAAATTTAAAAAAATTGTGCAGGTGGTAATAAGCCCCCATAAGTCTCGGGATGGATGTGTTGTTAGGTGGTTCGTGTAATATTTCTGATAATTAACGCAATTATATGGTCATGAGATCTTTCTTCCATTGTTGTGAATATACTAAATGTAGCCCAACTTTCGAGACGGGTAGATCTCTCTTCTCTTTTGTTTCTAAATTTAAAAAATTGTGCAGGTGGTATCTATTGAATCACCTCCCTTAAATTTAAATCTTTTAGCGAGATTTATATTGAATCACTGAGGTAATACCATATATATTGAAATTTAAATAAAATAAATCAAAAATAAAATTCTTATAACTTTACAAAAGATTCTCAGAAAAATAATTTTAATATACAATAATCATTAATACCTAATTTAATTGCTATGTTATCTTGGAAAATGTAATTTTACGACAAATTATACCATTTTACGTAAAGAAATTCAGATAATAGATAAATAAACAAACTAATGCAAAGTCATTTTTGCACCTGAGTTGCAAAAATGAATTTTTAAATTCCAGGGTTTTTACAGTAAATGTATCTATTCCCCGGATTAAAAATGTTCAAAATTAGTATTTATTCTTGTATTATTAGTTGAACTCCTTATGCTTGTACTTTTTGCTTAAATTGCGAATATTTTGACTTTATCTAGTATATTTTCATTATTAAAATCTAACATTTCTTAAAACGTTATTTTCTTAATTATTATTATTTTTATTAAAACGTATGTTATGCTTCCTTACACAACTTATATAGATTTTTATATATACATATACATGTATTAGTAATTGTATTATATAAAAAAACCTCAAAGCTTGACCGATAAATGTATACTTCTTTGGTTATAGTCAAAAATAAATATTTATTAACCAGATTGTGTGATAAAGAAAGGTCACATATTTTTATATGTTTAGGATTTCACAATATTTAAATTTACCCCTAGACATACACAAATGCAAAATATTTACTTTTTTTTAGTGAATATATTTATATTTTGTATCAAAAGTGGTAATGTGTTTGATTAATAGCTTATCGTAGCATAATAAAAATAAATAAAATTATAAACGATCATCAGAGAGATATAAAAGCACCACCCGCATTTAACGACTCGCTGACGTTCCGTCATTATATCATTTTTATGGTTTATTGTCTCGTATAAAGTACTGAATTAAATCCGCTGTCAAACGTGTTACGAATTCAAGTTGACGTCTTTTGAAAATGTTCACCCTTTCATCCAACTATGACGCTCGTTTCCGATTCATTATGTAAACACCGAGTAACCGCGTTTTAACATAACGGTATAAAGCAAGGGATGTTTAAAATCGTTTCATATTAAATTATATAAATTCATATACTGATATCTATTATTCGACATATTTAATATTTTTTAGGAATTATTTTGGATTTTCGTCGGATATAATTTATTTTATTCTAGCCTAAACGTTTGGTTATTTAGGTTTGAAGCACAAGTAGAATTATCACAGTTATCTGGATGCGAACAATGGTCTTTAAACAATCACAAAAATATCATAAAACAAATATGTACACTTATGCTGCTCAAACTTAGATTGTAATTGTTTAGAATAAAATGAGGCAAATCTCATATTTATGTAATATTAATATTTTTTATTGTAAAATATATTTTTGCATAAATATGCGTCTTCAACAGGTTAATTAATATTGTGTAATATATTTGTAACTTAATAATGTAAGCGAGCGTCAAGTTCGTATTTAGATATAAACGAAGCCATTAAAGTGGAACAGTATCTTGGTTTACGACACCGTAATATATTTATTCTCGAAAAACGTAATGCTATTCATCATCAGTTAAGATATCAGATTTTAATTATAAATTAAATATTATATTTGATAGAATTTAATTTGTGTATTATTATAATAATTAAATTTGAGTATAGTTATGTGACGAGATGCAGAAAATCAAAGTTAACGTTAGATATTGAATTGATAGATACACCATTATTAAAGGTTAATTCGACAAGTTAATTAAACTAAGACTACAAGCAAATTGCGAATACCATTGCCAATGATTAATTACGAAGACTTAGTATCGGAATTGACCACAAACATCTGTGAATTACGAATCTATTATAACCAGAACAAATCTTGTTGAATTAGCCGCTATTTATTATAGTAAATAACGTTTTTTTTTAAAATCAGTAACAAGACATTATAAATTAATAAACTAAAGTAGCTTAGTTTGTGATAACAACTTTGCATTACATATATTTTTATGATAATATTTTGATTGGTTTGTTTTTAAATAATATAATAAATAAAAAAGTCTAGAATTTTTTATAAAATCTACTTAGCCCACAAAGCATATTTTCATTTTTTATGTGGGTCGCAATGCGACTTGAAGGCTTAAATATAAGATGGCTTATCCTAATTTGGGATCTGAAAAAAGGTCATGAGTAAACATTAACCAAGTAAACTGGTCCCAATAGTCCTGAAAAAAATATTGCCCAGAAAGAAAATTTTAATATGAATCTAAAAAATATCAAAATTTAAGTGTTAGCTGTGATAAAGCTAGATGCACATGTCTTTACAACATTTCGATAAAATCTTGTGTTGTTGTATTTGTTTAATTTTAGTAACACTAATGTTTAAAACGTTACAAAATTAGGCTTTAAATGTCGTTTGAATTAAGTACATTTTTACTGTAAGAAGGTCGCAATAGAAAGCCGACTTAGCATATTAAATTTTACTATTTAAAATTATCCTGTTATTATAAAATTAGTATCAGATCTAAAAATTCATTAAAAAAATCGATAGATTTTTAAAATCATTATGATATAAATTACTACTTTTAAAATTTTATTTTTTATTTATAAAATATGATTTCGAAAATATAGTTAAAATTTTAGATAATTAGAGACACTAAGGCAATAACACGTTAACGGACATGTTAAAAATATTGATATATATATTATGGGCATAGTAATAAAATAATAAATAAAAATAGATAAATAAATATATTTATGTCCTATTTTATTTAGATTTTATTAAAAAAATCTGTTGAAAATTAAGAAATATTATTATATTAAGATTACGCAATATCTCGATTTAATAATATCTTAATAAAAAGACAAAATATATTTTGCTGAAAAGAGTGGCTTTTTACATATTATTGTCTTATTTTTTAGTAAAATTAGATTAAATGTATATCAATTCAATCTAATTGTTTATCAGACTCATTTTTGGGTTTTTTATTTACTGGTTCTATTTAAACTTATAGTTATCAAAATTTTAAAATCTGTTGGAATAGTCTTAATGCTATGCTAGAGTGATTTTTATTTTGGACAGTAATTATATAAAAATGCTAATAATTTTTCAACAAATTTTATTAAAGTTAGTGGATGAAAATGGCAGGTATCATAAAAGTTTTATAACAAGACACATTGTATCAATTACCTAACTTAAATCTGCATAAACAAAGACATATATTGAAAAAAAAAATAAAAAAACGTAAGCTTACATATTTATCTGATGCATTGCAATGTTTATAAATCTTGATTTATTTAATTGCGATAATAATCATATCATGTTTTCAGTAATAAATCGTAAAATAATAAAACAACATATTTTTATTGAAAGTAAGATAAAGATCTTGAGCATAATACGTTACAAATTTCAAAGCACCTCGAAATGAATCTGTTGGATTCTCTTTATCTTCTTATTCAAAATCTTCGGAATCTTTATTAATTAAAGAAATGACAATGAAGCAGCAGTACACAATACATTAAATTTTATAAATGCTATTTAGTATTTAGTATACAAATTTGTGTTTTTGAATACTAGGGTCAGTACTAGTTAGTTTAATTCAATTTCTGTTTCTTGTTTTTAATTTATTGCAAGGAAGAAACTTATTTATTCTTAAAATCCAATAATGTTATCCCTATATTCCACAATGTTTACATTAAATGGATTTCTAACGAAACCTTTATTTTAAATCAGAAAGTTATATAAATCGTTCGTTTCTGGCTAATATAATTTAAGAGGTTTTTTAATTGTTTTTAAACTTATAAAGGTCAATTCAATTATATTTGGCGTCCGGAATTAAACAGGTAACTTTTTTCGTTTTCATTTTTATAAAGTAAATTTCTTTTTTAAAAAAGGAATGTTTTTAAAAAAATATATTAATCAACAATAGTTTGGTTACCACCTATTATTTTTTAAATTAGTTTATTCATATGGCTAAATATAAAACATAAATAAGATATATTTGAGGGCTATATTTTGTTTGGGTAAAGTTTGTTATCAAATATTAAATATGTTGCGCAACAATTGAAAAGTGAATCCGTGGGTGTGTTTCCGGTGCAGGTTGAACTTTCTATTCCGAACGTCGAGCTGAACCAATGGATGTGTAGAGAAAAACGGCTGCTTCTGTACTTGAGTTGTTGAGTTTCCTTTTTGTTGCATTCTAAATTAGAGGACTCTTAAATATTCGATGCTTTAACTCGATAAGTCGATGTTCAAGTAAGTGTCTCTAAAAAAATCTCAGAGGAGTTCTCATACCAATGTCTGAGAGGAAATCCTTAGATGAAGTGTCTGAGGGGAAGTGATTCTAGGTTATTAGCGTTTCCGTATTTATATACACTAGAGATTTTGTTGTCCTCGCCCTTTTGGCGAGAAGACTAATTACAAAAGGGTGGCGAGTTTTTTTAAACAAATTGCCGTTGGCCGCTAGAGAATATTAAGAACGGCCGTTTTGATGGTAAGCACGAATTAACGCGTTATCTCTTCTCAAGACGATGGATATTTGAATCCTTTCTGATTTATGGTACGTACCTTATAACTTAAGCTGTTAAAATATTTTTCACGGCGATGTCCCATTTCACGAAGAATTTTTCCATAGACGGTTAGCCAAATTGACCTTTTTTATGACGTAAAAGCACGAGTTTTCACCTTAAATTGATAATAGAAGAGTGGTTTTATTGATCAATCTGACAAAACAAGCATCAAAATAAGAGAATAGTTCTTTAAAAAATATCAACTAATTTAAAAATACATTTGCTTTTTGTTGTAATAAGTGAATTGCAGAACAAAATTTCAATAATAATTTAATTGAATAAAACAATTATAAATGAATCAAGGTATGGCATTTCATAAAAACCGTGTTTTTATTAGTCGAATTATTTGTGAAAAAAGTCGTAGATTCGAATACCATATGAACCTATAGTACTTTTTTAATTATTTAAAATTAGTGATATTTATAATTAAAATTTTGATCTAATACACAAAAAAGTCTAGAATCATTTGTGGTACTTGATACTAGTATGACTAAATATAATGTCAAAAAAATTTTTGTTTTCGTGCATTTAAATAATAAATTTTCCTTTTCATCAAGTATCCAACTCTTTATTATAGTCTATCGCTTCTTAACCTAAGTTGTTTGTATTACATAACTGTCGATATTAAATAACACGTTTAACAAATTGCTATCCATTATACATCGTAGTATCGAACCGAACGTTCAATGATTTATCCGAAAACTTTTCCTTCGGATAGTTTTTCATTAGCAAAAGCTCCAGAATAGTGTGACCCACATTACCGAATCGCATTATTAATCCCGCACATCCGCCAGCGTGCGGCGTAATATTTTAGAAACTGTTATAAAACTGCCCCGAAGGATTGACCTTTATACACGACGGACCACACATCCGAAAACTTCCAGCGTCGCTTGTCGGATTCGTGTATGTGTGTGTGCGACGTATGCCGTATTTGCACGGGGCTTTTTAATTTAGGTAAAGGTGATATTTGAGAGTTTTTATTATAATTTGTAATCTTTTTTGCAGGCGGGATATCGGGAAGGAAGGTCCTATCTCCAAACCAGCGCTCCGAACATCCACGAGCTGGCGACGAGGACGGTGACCATGAGCAGAGACACACCAGAGGGGTCACATGGCTTTGGGATCTGTGTCAAAGGAGGAAAGGACGCAGGTGGGTTGAAGTTTTTACGGACGCGTCGCTTAGTATAAAGCAGTGTTTCTCATGAGTGTGTTCTATATACATCAACATTTTACAAAAACTAGAAATAAAATCACCTTATCGAGTAACATTGCTTTATAAAAGTAGCAGAGTGTAGTAGAATGAATACACTATATATTTTTTTATATTTTTTGTACAATGATTTTAAGTTTTTTCACTACAAAAAAATAATAGTTGATGTAAGTTCCACATATGAACCGTTGATTTTGAAAGTAAGGCAAGTCCATTTTGTTAAAAAACAGTTAGATCAATTGACTTGCCCCACTTTCTAGTTTCAATTGATGGCTCATATGAATTTTGTAAGCTATAATTTTTTGATTTATTTTTATAAATCTTTCCTTTAAAATATGAATAACCTAGTACTTACCAGCATGATAGACCAGTATTAATATTTAAAAGACCTAACATTATTTATTGATAAATTTTAATTTGGTCAATCTGGGAATTGAATAGTCATACACCGTATAAATTAGTTTATATAAAAAGCAGAGAGTTTTAAAGTAAATAATTTAATTAATATAGTATTTAAAGATCTACAGTTTAAAATTGCCAACATGAAATAGAAAAAGATCCTTTTTTGTCTCTGTAAAAATATGAATAAAATATTGAATACCCTTACCACCGATAACTTTGTCACGACGACCACATGGCGCGCTGAAAAATGGCATTTGAATATTGAATTGTGTAGTAAACAGCCCGGTTATGATGCCCGATCGGCTGTTGAGCGATGAGTCTACGGCGTTCGTAGTGTTCGTAGCGCTCGTAGCTCTGCACGTACACGCCGATCGATGACCTCCGTACTACGCGCGACGTGCGCTGACTACGTTCGCGCTCCAAGCTCAATTAAATTCGTAGCCATCATTTTTATTACGCAAAGTATATTTAAACGCAGTGTATTCTTTAATTTAATTTATTTTAAGTAGTATATAAACATATTTACAATCATTTTTAAAAGTTAATAGATTCAAAATCAGTGCACTATAAGATAAAGCCTCATCTTGTTCTCTATCTCACGCTATCCTTTAACGCAGTGCTCTACTCGAGCAGATGGCCGCTTTGCAGGCTTTGAGTCTTTCTATGCGAATTCTACGTCCGGCCTACCTGAAGCGTTGTTTTTATTGATTGAGTCTCATGAGCGCATGTTTGAGTCCATGTGTCACAGAGAGATAGACTAACCACTGCAGCCACTTTCGGCCATAATTAAAAAACAGGTAATTTTTCGCAGGGTAGAACGCATTATCTAATGCGAATCCTTTCCAAACAAAGAGTAGTTATTTATGGGTGCTTACGAGTGATTAACGCTTTGGGACGGATGTGTTAATAGGTGGTCCGTGAAATATTTACAATTATTAGCGCAATTGCCTCCGAGCTCTCTTCCGTTGTAAAAGTCTTAATTTATAGACAAGGTGGTATTTATTTTCATTTGTTTGGTCGTTAAAATGATCTCAAAGTTAATTGTGCAGGTGGTTGAAACCCCCACAGTTTTTCGTTCGTAATGAATTTACTTATAATGAGAGTTTTTTTACGACAAAAGGGTTTGGCGCAACAATGTATTTAAAAATCACGTAAGACACCCAGTATTGCACAATAAGCACAAAATTCCAAATGTCACTAATAATAACTTACATCCGTAGCATAAAAATAACCCTTGCAAGCGTGGAGTCATACGCCAGAGAATTACGAGGCTTGAGGAGTACTTTAATGTTTGCATCGAATGCCAAGATAAAGAAAAAAAAGTATGAATATTTTAATAATTTTGGCGCATAAAATTTGATTTATTTCTAGTATAAAATCGGGCGCTAAATTCAAAATATAGATTTAAAATACTTTGCAATCAATTAATTAGAACCGAAGAAAATAAGATATTTAGCAATTAAGTAAAAACACTTGAAAAACTAATGAAAAATACGGAAATTTAGCAATATCTCAAAAACCGTTGTACTTTTTTTAATTTTAGACTTCATTTTTGTATTTAGCGCGCGATTTTATATAATAAATGACTAGAAAATGTTATGGTTCAGATTGTTTTAGAAAAAAAATATATTAAAAGCTTTAATTCATGGATTAATATCAAGATGAGCTACTATAAAATTTAATACGCAGCGAAAAATTCATGATATAAATTTGTAAGCGAACTACATATTTCAATAATATATTTTTATTATTTCGTTAGCCTTCATTTTAACTACAATTGCAATATATTTTAAGATATTTTAACGGAGCGATTTATATGCTGCGTTTAGAATTTTCAGTTACCGATGTGTTGAAAACCTTATTTTTAAAATTAAACACACATACTAATTAAGTTATTAAGCAAGTCAATTCTTTAACACAAACAAACATTTGTTTCTCTTGAGGTATGGCAATGAGCGTTGCGTTGTCATATGGACTATATTTTAAAATATTTACATAAATGAGTCCATTGGATTGTATTCCAACATTGAGTTTTAGGTAGTAATATTCATGCGACCCTTACGCATCTACATAATTTCTACCCCTGCTGCTACCATTCAACCTCAGACCATAACCTTTCTACCTCCATACTATATCGTATGTACGACCCAATAGGTAAAATACGCACATGCACAGCATCAGTGATTCCAAAAATGCGTAACAAAGGAAAAGGAATAATAATAAAGAAATATGATATATTAAATTAAAATATTTAAAAATATAGTTAAGAGTGAATTTATTGTAGCAAATAAAGTGTTATCGAGCCTACACTAGTCTTCCTATCTGATTTATGTAAAGCTTTTTAATATTTAATTCCCACTTCTTAAACTATACCTCTCATAGTGTGTTTTACTCGTAAATTAATACCCAAATCTGAATACGTCTTTCTTACAGTTTCTCTGCTAGACTTGAATGTACCATATGCATTTTGGACAGCGTACAGTGAGCAATTAATTTACTGATGTTAGTCTAACTCAGACCCTGTGAATTTAATAAGATTATATTAATTAGAATATGTATTTTTTTCTTCTTATTACATTAAATATATACATTATTTATAAAATTAAAAACGTCACTTTCTTTGAAAATAACAATTGAACTGAAAATATTTTTGTAGTAATTAGAAATTAAAAAAAATAAATTCATTTGTTATTATTTTTGTTACTTGGATACCTCCATAAATAATTTTCAGTTGCCATTTCAATTACTCTTGTTCGATATTTTGCCTTATTGAAAACACAACCATAAACAAGCAGCACGAGCTAAAAGTAAGGTATTTACAAATGCGTTTATATCTACCAGTCTTACATAGACAAGTTTTCAAAGCTTTTGGAACGGACAATGTATGTTATCGTGTTCTAAAAATGAGCTATATGTTAGATATTTTTAATTAAAAAAATAGTCTACAAATCTAATAATTGATATTCATGGTGCAAAAAAGTGATTTGTCACTCGCACCATTGAATATATTAATTGACAAAATCGCGCACGTGTCTTGAAATTTCCCATAGTCTTACATCGCATGGAGCCATTTGTCCAAAATGTTCGAGAGGAATTCCTCGTTTCCAACCCTCACGGCCTCTCGGGTGTTCTCCGGCCTGCATTTTTATTGCTCATATCAATGTGTGCGCGACACAAATATCAAACGAGATTCCTCTCGCACAGCATCCGCGTGTTTTCCTGCTCGATTACGCAACGCCTTACCCCATTTCCCCCTTTCACTTAAGCGCCTGTCGAATATCTCGGATCGTTTATCGTTTGATTTAGTAACGATAGTCCGCGGCTTTTATGGTCGACCTCCGCTCGTTTCCAGGCTTATGCGCGATCGAGAAATAATTTCAATTAACCGATTGTTATCGGGTGCGCATTAATAACGCGTTATTGAACTTTTGGCGGTTTCGATAATTAGCATACACACATTATGCACGCTAATTATTTCGTACCAAGCTTGCAGCAGTCGGTAATAATGTGTGATGTACACAGAGTGGCCTGAAACAACTACTGATTTAAATGATGATATAATAAAAACTATTGGTACTAAAGAAGTACATTATATTATAAAATTCACGAGATGAATCTAGTGTTTAATCTCGAGAATTTCTCAAAAAATGCAAAATTATGATTTATCATTTCCCAGGAAATATCATAAAATGTTTTTTTTAAAGGAATATTTTTAAATGATTTACAGTAGCTATTTTTTTAAACAAGTGCTAGTTTTAAATTCGTTAATTCACAGCTGCATTCAGAGTAGGTGGTTCAAAAAGAAGAGGGATTTATTTTATTCATAAAACATTGTGTTACAATGAAATTTTGGCTTTCGTTTAAGTCATGTTGTTTTTGTATAATATATTATACATATATATTCACATACATATGTATATATTTAGATACATTTCCTTAAAATATTTTTTTAAATAAAAAGTTATTTCCTTTACATTAATGAATTAAAGAAAATAACATCGATACACTATAGTACAAAACATTGAATTTCCATTTTTCAGAAAAAAGTTTTGATTTCGAACCCATTTTTTTTTCGTACATGTGACTACTATATCTGTTTTAACTATCCAATTATATCTATTATTAAATATAGCTTCTCATATGGAGTTAAAAATAAAATAAAAACTTTTGAAGGATAGTAGGCGTATACAATTGTATATTGCAGCATCCAGTGGTCCACACAATCGTTCTTTATGACACCATTATGAAAACCTTTCTCGAAAGCTCATCGGCCTTTATGACTTTACCGCAAACATAGAATCCACATCTGTATATAGTTTCGATTTTAAATATACTACTTTTTTAAGTTATTAAATTCACAATTTATAATATTATTTGTGTCGATGTGTTTTTATATTCATATTCGCTACGAATGATTGCAATAAACTATTTATACATTCGCGAATGTCGTCGATATTTACATTTACAAATTGCTAAAATATTCAAAGGCCATTCATATGCATATATTTATGCACATAGGTTTCGGTGAAAAAGAGTGTACATTTAGAAAAAGATAGAGGTAACTACGAAATGAGAAAGCAAGCCGACCGGAGTAGAGCGTTTGGTAATTTGCTGAAAGTTTTCCAGCCAGCGCGAAAGTTTTTTTTCCGAATTGCCCGTTGCATGTGAGACTTTTCTTTATGTATTTTTTTTAACATCCCTTGGGTACGCCATAGGTAAGTACTTCGTCCTTTTGACTTTTATTTCAATTTCAAACGTCACATTCATAGTGAAAGTTTGGAATGCACGAGCGCCGTGATTCGAGGGGCCCGAGTGTGAAAACGCTCGTTTTTCAGTAGGTTTATGTTACAAACACATCCGGATATTGAAAATTACGTTTTTTCAGGAGTAGGTGTATACATTTCAAGAGTTGAAGAAGGATCGGTAGCTGAAAGAGCGGGTTTGAGGCCAGGCGATTCCATCTTGCAGGTCAACGGGACTCCGTTCACAGGAATATCTCACGATGAAGCTTTAAAGGTAATTAAGTACATATATTATAATTTACCATCTGAAAACATACATTTGAAAACAAGTTTTATATATTTATCGAAAGAATTACAGCTATTTTTAGTAGATTCATATTATATGAACTATATTGTCTATATTCAAAACAGCAAGTTGGGTAAGTGTTAATCTCTTCGCGTGACTTGTTGCATATCGCATTTGGCAATATTCCCTGGCAAACTTTACATGGATTGTTGTGGAATTAATTTCTTAGAGAACACCTGTGATGTGTATGGGGAATTTCAATTTGAATTATTTGCTTAGAACTTCGATGAGCTTTAGTTAGGTTTGGGCTAACTAAATATTTTGATTGTGTCATGAATACTGAATAAACTTTGTTCTTCATCCAGTTGATAATGATAAATTATTTTTATTCTCTCTCGTTATTTCCTAATTACGGTGGATCGTGACCAAAAATCACAGCTTGATTGAATCATGTAATTCTCACGACCAGCTGTAGTACTTTAATTGATTTATTCCTCTTAGTCCTTTTATGTGACTTGTAACTACGAGCTTTCCCATGTTGTATACATATGTATTTTCTATTATATACGCAACAGGCGTTCATAAACATCCAGTTATTTTATTATGAAGTCATTGATTTTTTTTATGTTTGAGTGAATCTTTATAAAATTAATTTATCTGTTCGAGGGCTTGCATGAAAATAATATAGGAAATTAATTTTTTTGCGAAATGTTTGAATATTTTTTTTATTTTGATTTATATTATTAAATATAAATTAATTAAAATAAAAACACGTTTCTAATTTATTTCACATATGTGGATACTCCATATGTAAAGAAATTACTTGTTTATATGCCTCTATTAGTATTTTTAAAAATTATTTAAGTACGCCTTTTCACTTCTTATTGCAGAAAATAATGTTTCTTTAAGGTTTAGCTTTGCAATGTTATTAGTGCTGCAAAATTTCTTGTACTTGAGATTCTTTACCATATATAATTATTAAGCACTGTATTCCAAGAGTTTTGGTTTATTTATTTATATTTTTGTTCAATTTGACCAGTATATTTATGCACTATTACGTGTATGTTATTATATATATTTATATAAATAGTTATATATTATATTTATTGTATAAATAGTGTCAGAAGGTTTTTTATATTCATTACTTTCAAAAAATACAATTTATTCACAATATATATTTAATTTTTAACTATTAATATTATAAATAATAAACCAATTGATTATGATAATGAAGAATAATATTGTTGTAATGTTATTAAATTTACGACCATTTTTTTAAATTATTAGTCAATAAGTTTGTCCAATTATTATTAAAATATGTATAAAATTATTTCACTCTCGATTACATACATATGATTTTCACTTGGATTTGGGTGTTTAAATACATTTGTCAAAATGCACATTAAATGGTCTAAATGTACATTTGTACCAAAAATAGTTCAGATTTTTTTTACTAATGGATAAAAACCTTTAATTCCCGCTTGTTACTAGTAGAACGCAGCCATATTTTTTAGTTTAGAATCATTTATGCATTCCCTATTCCTTAGTAATTACTTGGTATTCCATTTCGCTTGGTAAAAAAACCTAGTAATAAAAATATATAACTATTAACATAAATCTGTCAATCTGCTATTAATTGCTAATTCCCATATAGACAGAGAAGAGACTTTGTTTCGTTTACAAAAAATATTTTTTTCTGACGATATCACAATTATTACAATCATTGTTCATAAAAAACCTTATTTCTGGGAACTAACAGAAAACATATTTCGAAACGTTGCTTTTTTGCCTTATCGGTCAGATAGGGCAGTACCTATTTGTTATTTTTTTATGATTTATATGGCATTAAGATGGTATAAAACAGTTGCAGCAGAAACATCTACCTCTGCTACAAAGTCCGATTAGTTGTTTGTAGAAGTGATTAAATAGCGTTTTTCAATATATTTCAATCAATAGTAAATTGAGGTTTTTCATTTAGTTCATTTCCAAGTCGTTGCTTTTTTGCCTTTCGGCTAGTTCTTGCGGTACCCATTCGACATTTCGCATACAAATGTACAATAGCAACAGACCTTTATGTCTGTTGCTATTGTCCGAACAGTTGTTTGTGGATTTGCTTTAATAGTGTTTCTCAATTTGTTTATCAAAAGCGGGGCTTATTTTAAAAGTTTATATCACAATTACCAAATTGACAGTACCAACAGCTTACAGTTCTCTAACAGTGAAAGATTAAACTCGTACAAAATGTAACGGGTGAATCTTTTGCTTAATTCATAATATAAAATTAAGCAAGCCTGACTGCGAATAAGAAAAATAAAATAAAGAACACAAAACCCCTCATGAAATAAATACGAAATGTAGTTATTCATTACTAACGTCTTGTTCCAATCACAGTCTGTTTCCGGCTAAGTAAAAATCAAGCACTTGATATAGAACAATCTTATATATGTACATATTACAGTGTATATAGAGAATGGAAGACAAGCAATTCTTTTTCTCTACGTATATGATTTTTAAGCATATTATGATAGGATGTGATTTTTACAAATGTACATATATTATTATTATTATTTAAGCGTGTTTTTATAAGACCATGTAATTATTTATATTATTACTGTGCAACATCAAAGTTACTAGATTATACAATAATATTTTTATATATATATATTATACTTTCATATTTTTTTTATGTAATGTTCTATTATATAAAATACATTTTTCATATTTCTACGTAAAATGTATAATAATATAAATCTTAGCATGACACTCTTCATTGCGCGATAGAGAGCCTTGCAATAACTTATTCTTATTGCTTCGACGCTATTCATGGGATACGCATAGACTAGATACATGTATCTATTTTATGTGTATTTTAAAAAAGGTCTTCTTTGACAATCGACAATTTCTATGCGTGTCCGTGACCTAAATTCCCAATGAAATGGGTCACAATAGGGCTTCAGCTAAGTCTGAAGTCTGTGAAAATACGGGAAAGCGACGAATGGATCAATATTTCGCAAAGTTTTCGCCGAGGAAACTTTTATTTTTACCATAAACAATGACTCTAGCGTTTCGTACATTTATGCTTTTCATATAATTTTATAATGTATAAAAATTATTAAAAAAGTATATACACCATAAAGCGGCATACGTTTCGCATACGACGGTGGCTGTAATTTTTGTCACGCACGCGTTATAAATTATTAATTTGTATTCACGTCACGTAAGCTTTTATAAATAAATATATTACACGTAAATCGCTCGAAGATAAACGTAAGCAAAATTATAGAACCATTTGATGCAAAGAGAATGTGTTTTTTAATTATGCGGCTAGAGAATTGCATAATTTATGAAATCTTGTGATAAATTACAATTCACTTATTAAAGGCAGTAATTATTTTATGGATTATTTGATGCCTTAATAAACATTGAGTTATTAATGTATACTATTTCAAAAGGTTATGTTAGTCAATTCTTAGAATTAGTAATTTATAATTTGCTGTCTGATAAATTCATAAATCTATTACAATGATTGGGTTTTTGCATCAAAGGATTAAGTAAATATAGAAACTGAATTAAATAAACAATCTAGTTTTTGTATCAACCTAATATAATAGTTTGTTTGTTTGAGATGAAAATAAAATTCAGCGTAGTATATAAATATAAATATATTGTTTTAATCAATTACCGAATAAATACAAAAACAAATAGATAAATATTTTTTCCCTATTCAAGCATTAATGAACTGGAAATGCTCTCTTAATTATCTTTTCACTGTAGATACTATTGGAAAACAAATTAATTTGTCTGTCATTTATAAAATAGGTTTTTTCAGGTTTCGAGAAAGATTAATTACATTAATCTATACATAAGTAAATATAGTACAAATACAATATATTTAAATAATTTATTTTCTTATATATTTCTATGAATTTTACGAAAACAGATATTTTATTGGATGATACAAATATGATTTGAGAAATAATTATTATTTTAAAAGGACCTTTAAATATAACAAAACATTACTTCTAATAAAAACACATTTTAAAGCGAGCGCCTTAAGGTTTTAAATTAGGATCAATAATATTTATATTACATATACATTACAAAGCTTTAAATCAACATCAAATTTAGATAGTTCATTAAATTAATGTAATACAATAACAATATTTAATTAGTGCCAATATCAAACATTTTCCAATAAACGCGTGACTTAGAAATCGCGTTTAAAATGCACTTATTAAATGCTATCGATTTCGAATTCGACATACATAAACCTAATCACTCCTAGCTTCCCATTTGTGTGTGTTTATTCGTTTTCGTGTGCCAGTGGCGGCACGCGAGTAATCGACTCTTATGGCCGGTAAATAATGTGTCCCAGATTCGACAGATAACTCGAACAAGTAGAAGAAGAGCATAACAGCTCGGAGTATGAGTTAGCAAATAAACGGGGCGTTTTCCTTTTACCCTCCATTATTTATGGGGCACGTTCCGCTCGCGACGTGATCGCCATGTCGGCGCTTTTAGAACGATACAACCCACGGGGGTGGGTAAACTCTGTGTGTTGTTTTTTTTTTGCTTACCGACCGTATCATCAGCTCAGATAAGGTCTGCGGGTCTCGCTGGTGGCTATCAATCAAAATACGAAATGCCTTCACGTCCCCGGTCCAAGGTCTCGGTCCTAGCCGTAAAATTTCTTCGTACGCTCCTCTCGGTTGATTTAAGCGTCCACTTTAAAAATCAACCATAATTTGGGTCGTGGGGTCTGGAGCTATAAGATAAATTGCGAAATAGGTTAAATATACACTTTTGGTGGAGTCTCATATAAATATTTTCAGCTGATTCAGAATACATTGAAAAAACCTGAATTAAAATTATTTTTAAATTAGTACTACTTTTTTTTAAATAATCAGTTCTAGTTTTTCTATACATTAATATACTACTTAACATATAAACATTAGTGATTTCTTTATCATTGTAAGCCAATTCAAGTCATTGAATATTGTAAACAAAACTAATGAAACTGTCTACTTTAGATTTAAAAGAAACATATTCTTGGATTTACGATTTTGGCTAATAATCTAGGACCAGTAAAATATTTTATTATTTCATAATGTTAATATCTAAATTTGCCAGATATTTTTTTATGTCGGTTAAAAATATAATGAATTAAAATGGGAACGCTCGTTATCAAGCGTTCCCACTGCGACGGCGCCGACACGATTTTATTGCTTTTAACGTGAATTTTTGACTTCTGAGAAGTGATAATTGTTTTTTAAATAACTAATTACAACAAAAGGTAAAATCCTTCACTGCAATAACACTTTTTATAGTAATTTTGAAAATTAGAATTTATTATTGAAAACCAAAAATTTAAAATCGGAGAGTTTTTGCCAGCGTGTCAAGTTGTATTATTGTCGGCTGTGGAACAGCTGAGATCTGTTATATTGTGTTCCCGTGATGATAATAGACGATCTACTGATGTGCCTAATGTCCATGCAGAGTCCAGAGAAATCGTTTATGCTGTTGTGACTTTGTGATGTCTTTCCTAGTGCGCCTCTGCTTCTGTGACTAAGTGTTACATAGTTTTTAATGCTGGTAACGTTTGCTTGCCAATTGCATTGCTTTTTGGATACACTCACAAAGTGTTTTTACGGTTTAAAATAGAAACGGTGCAGATGACCACTTTGACAATCGGTAATCGGGGTAAATTAACAATAATATTATGCGCAAGGTGTAACGTATTGTCTAGTACGTATCTTTTCTAAACAAAAATTAACCTCTCGGAACGGATGTAGTATTTATTAGGTGGTTCGTAAAATATTTCCTAATTTTAATGAAATTGCTTGGTCATGAGATCTCTCTTTCATTTTTGAAAATATATTGTTTATGCTATGACTTTTACTGTCTCTTTTTGTTTGTATAAATGGTCGCTAGAGTCGCAAATTGTGCAAATTGAAACCACTACAACGCAAATGGTTATATTTTCCGAGCAAGATTTGTGCTAGGTATTTATTTTCGTCATAGTTTTCTATATAATGGGCCTAATAAGTTATTTAAAATTCTTCGTTACAGATAAAAATAATAAATTTTATGCGTACGACATTTTCGACATAAATTGATATGCAATAATGTTGTTTCATAATATTGTTTTATGCATTAATTTTGTTTCGGTTTTGATACAAAAACATTTTTGTTTTGCGTCTACAAAGACTGCGGTGTTAAAACAATTTATATTTATGTAAGTTTAATCCATCTAGTACGAGTACGTATATACAGTGTGTCGGTATAGACGTATAATTATTAATCTTGTTCAAGATTCTACAATTCTAAGCCTGCCGACTTAAAGTTTTACGACTCACAAATCTTGCCTGATCTACTTTTAAAGAGTACCGTTTTAATATTCCCACTGACTCATGGATTTATTTGCACAGTTAGAATTTTCATTTGCCTTCATCTGGCGGCGTCAGACCATTCAGGCTTTTCTCGCTTAACGCCCGCTCAAAGTTGTACGGGCACGCAACACTAAACGGTTTTGGTAATGAAGAGAAATGACGTAAATAGCTCAGTGTCCGTACGGCGGTCGGCAATTTGTAATTTTTGCTTTTAGACCCTCACTGGCTTTAAATATTTAACCTGACACCTGAGACTTTGACTGAGTGACAAGCGAATCGAGTCGGAAGTCGAAAACACCTGGACGGTGGCAGTATAACAAACAATTGGAGCTTTATCAAGTCAATGTTATACTGTAAATATACAGATCAACCAAAATACTCGGATTGCTTATCAAAATGTGAGGCAATCTATTTGACTAACATTTTTCTTTTTGAATAAAATATAGTTATTTAACATTACATCTTAATACGGCTAAATATATTGTATTATTAGAAAGGATACAAAGAAAATTGTACATATACAAGTTGTCCTGTTGTGACCTACTATCTTTTGTCAAAAACTTGAATGGTTTTTTCGGTCAAAAAATCGAACAGCAGCTTTGTTGCTAATAGTACTGCACTTTACAAAAAAACCTTTCCTTTATGATTATGCTATTGAATATTGAGCGTTTTTGAGGAATTATTTAGATGTACAGTTTTATTTTTGATTAGGGATTAACAGTGATTAATTTAATTTTTACTTAAAAATACGTAGCTTCACTGTCACAGAGTCAATCCGGGATTTAAATTGTGACACCACAAGTTAGTTTTAGAAATATTTATTTTAGCTGCTGTATTGCGTTTTTAAATAAAAATCGAGCTTGGGTATAAAATGTGTTTTTATAGAGAGCTAAATGCATACCAAGGCTCATCAATCTGATCGGGATTCTGTATGTATACAAAAACAAAAATATTCATCAACCCTTTTGTGTTTGAAAAAGAGAATCAGTTATTGATTTCGCAATAAACGGATGTTGTGTCTATTTGCTATATAATATAGGATGTGTGTTTGTATGATATTATCATAAAACAATATACTTCGCTAGCTAGATATACATACAGGATATATGTATGCATAGTTGGTGTATATTGCGAAGCGGAATATGGCATAAAAGAATAATGAAAAACTGGCTGTCATTTAATGAGTAAATTCGCTTACGTGCGAGCTTTGTGGGATATCAAGAATATAACGGATTTTTCTATAATGTAATTTTCTTCTCGATACGATCATTATAGAATTATGCTTTAAGGATCAGCAGGGGTTGCACATGTACCGTCGTTAACCAGCACTGGAATACGATACACGTACAATATTTTCTCATTAACGATTTATTTGTATATTATAATGGCAATGTATTTTATTTGCATAGTTGAAATTATTATATGACCCTCTGATGATTGGCATTTGTTATAATATATAATATATATGAGACACCCTTTCTCTAATTTCACGGTACAGTTTCTTGACATGGTATTGTTTTACAATATATTATAAATTTACTTGAATAATTTTTTTTTATTTATATTTTATGCATATAAATTTCTTTTCGGTGTTTTTTAATGTCACTTTTCAATGTTGTCAATGTCACTGTCAATGTCAGGTAATAAAGTTTGCCTTTCATATTTTTTTAATTAACGATTATCAACTCGCAATGCAGGATTATTTTACATTTATACATATATTTTGTTTTCTGAGATTATATTTTTATATGTCGCTCTTTGGGTCTGAGGAAAAAAAGGTTTGTAATGAAATAATAATGATTCCTTTTTTAGTCTGTCTCTCTGTCTAAAAGGTCTAGACTGGTAACTCAGAGGCCCACGGGTTCGAGTCACGGCAGCATATTTAAATTTTTATTTATAAAAACGCGGGAAAGCTGCAAAGTGACGTCTATTGATTATAAATTATGATACTATACATATTTTTTATCAATTATGCGGATATCACTGATTACCAGACTGAAAGGCTGGTGGTTAATACTTATTTGTAAGTATTCATTATGTCTGATTGACTTACATAGTTGGTACAGATTTACCCCGTTGTAACGCATTCAGGCTACAACAAAAGATTTAAAATAAACATACATATTACATTGTTCTGGCTTAAGCTTCGCGCCATAGGTGTTTATTCTAATTTTTTTAAAAGCAAAGTTTGTTGTAATATTTGATTATTTGTCATGTACAATTTGTGTATGTTATAATAGTTACACCTTATTTTTTTTTACGTGGTTGGGTCTATCGGATCCAGGCGTCTTAGTTGTGCGTTCAACTTTGAATTCCAGACGTCGAGTTGGGCTAGAAATGTGAAGAGAGAAGCGGCGGCTTCTGCGATCGTTCGTCAGAAGTTAGGTCAGCCTCTTTTTGATCGAAGTTTGTACGAATTTAATGGGCCCAGAGATTTTGAAATTCTGATGCCTTAACTCTGAATTTAAGTGTGAATGTCAGTTTAAGTGTCATTATTCCCGTAGTTAAATATATATAATAATTAAGTGTGACGTTATTTGTAGATTTACAATAACATCATGGCGCTTTAGCTCTATATGATTCTTAGTTACCTCGAGAATCTTTGTTTACTCGTCGCGATCCTATGCAAATCCTTCATATTAGTCTCGGTCTCTATACACTGCCTTGTGAATGTTTGCCTGACTCATCTAAGCGTACATATAATAGTTCAAAACGATGCCATGCGATATTTTCGATCCATAGAATGCAGCTCCTGACAGTCAGCTGATGTTATGGAAAATGTTTCATAGTCATGGGTTAGCACCGGCTTAATTAAAATTTATATATTCTTATTTTGAAATTGCGTGACATACGTGTATGTTTTAAGGGTTTATAGCTACATAAAAAATACTATTCTGATTATTCAGAATACTAAAAGCTTGCATTATTTCTTTCAGTTAAAAAATAACACTTTAATGTTATAGCTTACTGTATAATGTTTTGATATTTGAATTTCCAAAGGTCGAAGGTCACGCAAAGTTCAAAATGTTGTAATGAACAAGTTTACAATCCTACGCCTACAGATTGTCAAACAAATATAGTTATTATATAATTATGTATATATTATTTAAAAAAAAATCAAATACATTTCTTTAAGAATAATAACTGTTCTAGTATATTTATGAAGTGGCCGTTTACGAATTTAAAGCTTTAGTTATTGTTGCAGATGCTGAAGTCATGTCGGCAGCTGAGTATGACCGTGAGGAGTCCTGGGGGCGCAGGACCATGGCCTGGTCCTCGGCAGACGTGTTCGTGGATGGATCGCCAGGGGCGTCCCGTTTCACCCCCTTTGGAATATCAGAGAGCGCCACCCCCGGCCCTTCCACCGGTGCCCCGTTACCCCCCTTATGGGGGCTCATCCAGATCGAGTAGCAAAGACAGGAGCATAAGAAGAGTGCGTGTTTGACAAAACTATCTTTATTTACATATATCTCGTTTACGTTAATTTTTCCTATTTATAAATTTGAGCTATTTAAAAGATTATCGTGAAAAGCTAATAATAGAATCGATTAAAAATGTATAATTAATATAGTCTATAACATAGATGCTATTAACACACAAGCGCATTTATTTTAAGTTTTATTTTTTTATCACTCCAATGCGTCACGTTGGTGAAAATAATATATAGTACTATATATAATAAGTAGTAAAAGTCGGAAAATAACGAAAAAAAAATATATGAACCGGATCAGATCCTCGTAGTTTACATTAAATAGAGCAATGTGCAATACCAGAGTATTAAGGAGCTGGATGGCGACAGCTATAGGCGAGTTAGCCAGTGTGAACGTCCTGGCTCTAACAAAAACGAAACAGTTTCGATAGCAAAAATTGGAGTTTTTCGAGAATAATTCGATTGTCGACAGCATTATTTTTTCTACAAGACATATAACTTTCTGCAAGAACTCAGCGAGTCGTATTCCAACGTTCCAATAATAGTAGGAATAATCTGCTGGCAAACAAGATCGAAAAAATAAGACAGTATGGCATTTTCCGACACCAAAGGATAGACGGTTGATGGAAGCCCATTTTCATAGAGAACCTAAATCACACTATAGACTCTATATATAGAGAGAAGGAATTTGAAACAAGTCGAATGCATTTAAACAATTTTCATCATCTGCATACAGAAGAAAACTTACCCTTTAAATGCCTTATTTATGTCATTAATAAATAATGAGTAGAGCAGAGGTCCCAGATACCTTAAAGATGTTCGACAATTGGCTGTTACGAACTGTCTACGATCGTTCAAATAACTCAGGAATAATTGAGTCAGATCATCTGAGTAACGAAGGTTTGATTTTTTACTTGGAATCCATGACAAACTTTGTGAAAAGCTATTTCAAAATTAGTATATACGAAGTCAATCTGTATTCCCGCATCAAGAGATATTGTAACTGTTTTGCCAAAATACAGGAGGATAGTTATAGTAGAACGAGTAATCCAAAGACGTAACTATGGATAATTATTTAAAATAATTTAGCAAGAGCTGATAACACTGCGATTGGTTTAGTTCTTGAAACATAATTTGCCACATTTTTTAAAATGAAATTTTTGTGCACTTGCAAAGATTGGATAATTATTTCGTCTTGTGAATTAGAACAAAAATACAACGTAGAGAAGCAGTGAGTCTGACTTTGCAAGCTTTCAAAATTAAATCAGACCAAAAAATAAGCAAATAAGCCTTGTTTAAAAACTAAGCGCCCAATTTATTGATTATTAATACTGACAACCAAGTAAAATAAAAAAGAAGCGACTGAACTGAAGATGAAAAGGATGTCTCAAAAACAGAACGAAAATAATGTGGAAAACTCTCAGCAATATTTTGTGAACCTTCCAAAGTTTTTTCATCGAAAATTATCACCGTCGACTAAGCAGCGCATTTAATGTTATTGAATTTTCAGAACACCTTAGGATCCTTATAAATTCATTTTTGGCAACTTATGTAATAACTGCGATGACAAGATATCATCAAACAATTATTGCGCTCTCTTAATGACATTAATGTTAATTTTATAGCTTGTTTATTTTTTCATTTATAACTGTTGGTTTGCTATAAATTTGTAACTATTTTGAAAAAAAGCATAAGTATAAAAGCAAACCAGTAGAAATTTTCTTGCATTTTTTACAGATATTTCCTACTTTAAAAGTTCTTAAAAAATAGCTAAAAATTCTATAAATATATACTTTCAAAACGACTTTTAAATATTTTGTCAAATTAAAAGTTCATAAAAAATATAAAAAAGTTAACTACTTATAAATAAAACATTTAAATAAAAAACTAGATATTTACACACAAATCAAGCTTTATCTTTGTGGCGAGTGTAAATTTGTAACATATTTTTTGCATCTGTAATATTTTGCATTATGTAATAATTTATTAAATTTGTTGTTGGATTTTTCAGCCCAATTAAAAAGACGTCTATCTCGTGCTTTTTTAAAATACACAACGTGTTTAATAGCATCAATGGTTTTGACTAAAATATTAGTAATTAATAAATGTAATGATATTTTCATCTCTTTAAAACATAAACTTTTCAAGATAATAAAAGGCCATTGTGCTAAACAATGACAAAGCAAAATTAAAAAAATTTCTTCTTAAAAATACTTTTATAAATGAATATTTTTAGCATACAATGCTTTGAATTTTAGGTGGATTTATGTATAGAACCGGGACAATCACTTGGCTTAATGATAAGGGGAGGCTTAGAATATAATTTAGGAATTTTCATTACGGGTGTGGATAAAGACTCCGTCGCCGACAGAGCCGGACTCATGGTAATATATCATATATAAATATATTTATAAATATGTATTCAGGCTTTTTATATTATGTTTTGTGTGTGTTTTTTAATAGATAGGTGATCAGATTCTGGAGGTAAACGGACAGTCGTTTTTGGAAGTCACCCACGACGAGGCTGTGAACCAATTGAAATTTCACAAGAGAATGTCTTTGTTGGTGCGAGACGTGGGGAAGGTACCTCATTCTTGTACTGCGTACGATCACGATTCTTGGGAGGCGTCAAGTCCGCCCGGGTAATTATAATTTGAAATTACAAAGATGGTATAATCAATAATGAATTCCCGGTAAAGTCTATATTCTTGGATATATGATCGTTCTTGGGACCGTTAATGATAAAGTTTATTGAATTTTTTTATAAAAAGTTAGAAATAATTGATAAGTTATACAGTATTCTCCCTTTAGTCATCATACATCCATAAAAATGATTCTGTTTATTTGCTAAGTAAATTCGACGTAAAATCCAGACGTTTATATAAAAGTTCAAAATCAATTTAAAAATCAGGTACAATTATACACTGATCAAAAAATATTCAACTGTGAGCCAAGAAAAAATATTTCATTTATCAATGAAAGGTATTTGGTAATTAAAAAAACGATAAGCTAATGAAAATGGAAACTAAATGTTTTTCATTAAGATTGAGATATAAATATAAAAAATAAATAAAGAGATATTTTTAGGGTAGTGATAAATCACAAAATAAATTGCGTTAAAAATACTTTCTGGCATCTGCATCTTTGCTTTCCTAAATCACTATACTGGGTCAACTTAATTATATCATTCGCATTTTTATTTTTCTACGATTTTTATCAGACATTTCGTGTTAGATTATCTTGATAATACATTGAATCTTGTCAAAAATTAAAAGCCGCACTGAATCATATCTGTAGGCTAATAATATTAAGACTGTCAAATTTATACAATATTGATGTTCGCCAAACATTCGCTATGAATGTCTATCGCGATACAGCGAATAGCAAGATTCTCAAACTTAATTCACTGAATTAAATGTAGTAGTTACAAAGTTGACTTTATAAGTCAACGAAATCAAAGCCAAGAGCGTCATTTAAACATTTATTAGGCGACCGGAAAAAGATAGTGCCGATTCCGACCGCGCGCTCGTTCGTTGGTTTTTAACTTATTTTCTTGTGCATTAAACGTCATATGTGCTAGTGTAAATACTATTTTTTTATTCTATAATATTTAATAAAAAATATGGTTTTACAGTAATATGGATGGTCGAGTTTTTCAGCAACGATTATATCGCTTTTTAATCTTCGTAGTTCATAAAGCTGTTTTTTATAAAATTTCCCGCAAATTCCTTAATTGCAAGGATGGGTCGAATATTTTTTGATCAGATTTCAACTTTATATGTCAATGGAAATAGTGTAAATTATATAACTCAAAATTTGTGAGCTTTGTGTAGGTTAATTATTAAAATTTGGTGGTAATAAAATATTTTATACTATACTTTATTTTTCATCAAGTTATTACTCTACAATATAAAACTATATTAAATTATATATTAGGTAATACTGAAAAAATAGACGTTTTTCAGTAAAACAATAAAACACTTTTTTACTGGTTTTTTTTTGTTTCACTGAAATAAAAAAATAGTTTTATAGATATAACCTTTTCCCACCTCTAGGTTATTTTTATTTCAATTACCAATAAATATTGAAGACTAATGCAAAATATTCAAATAGCCCCCTTTTCACATTTACATTTTTTCCGTCTAAGAAATGTTGCATAGATCAAAATAAATGATATTAAAAAAAACAAGGTCCGGAGAATATGATGGATGAGATAAAAATTATCAGCCAAATTCCTTGATTTTATCGAGAGTCAATTTTGTCATATAAGAACGCGCATTGTCGTGTATTCGACTTCTGTTGCCAGGTGCAAGCCTTTTTTACTTTAGCAATCCAGCAACAATTCAGCTGATCACATTATAAGCTTGCTGTTATTGTTTAGCCAGTTTTAAGAGTTTCGTAATGCATAATCCCTTTACAACTCCATTATACACAAAATATTTTTTTTAGTGAGCCTAAGTTCTACTTGAACTTTGGATTAAAACTGTCTTCTATGACGACTATTGTCATAAAATATCCATATCTCATCTCTAGTTATCTTATGATCGAGAAAAGGTGATCAGCTTCAAGATCCAGAATCTCTTTGGATATGCGGATACGCGCTGACTAGTTTTCTTCGCTCAATTCTTGTGGAACCAGACCATATTACCTCCAAGTCTTCCCAATCTTCATAATGTGTTAATGCACTGTTGATTGAGACTTGTTTAGTTTATTGGACATCTGATGGCTAGCTTAAGTAGGGTTTGCTTCAATGTCTGCAGACGTCTATCTTTGTTGGTCTTCCACATGCATGACTATAATTGATATAATGAATCACATACCACTTCACAAATGTTTAGTGGTCATAGTTTTTTGTATAAATTATTGATTTAATAAAAATTTAAATTTTTATTTTAAATATTTAAATGTGAAGTCCATATGTGCATTAATACAGATATAATAGGACGGAATAGCGTAGTCTGTAACGTCCCAGGCAGCAGCACTCAAATTTTTATTTATAAGAAATGCGCTAATATTAAAAAATCGGTCCCAGCTGAAGTGACATCTATTGGTTATAAATTATATTATGCATAATAATTTATAATTATTAATATAGATGTCACAGATTCCCAGACTTTCAGTCTGGTGGTTGGTACTTACTTGTAGGTATTCATTATATCCGTTGTAACGCATTGGGCTTTATGCCTGTCAGATTACGACGCAAGATTTAATAAGAAAAAATAAAATACGTACATAAGTATCAACGACCAAAACACGATTGACTGTTAAAATTTGAATTAAAAAAAACCCATTTATTTCGGGATTATCTAATATATGTACTAATATAACATTTTGTAGGGTTTCCTACAGTAAAATGGATTTATAATAACTTGGTATTTTATATACGTTAGATTATCATGTTATATGTAACGCAATAGTGATTATATAAATTGTAGTAATATTAAGTCATTTTTACCCTAAAAGAAGTTAGATAATTTACACTTAAAGCCATCTATATTGAGTAATGAATTGTGTATGTATCACTGCTCGTTTACTTTGATGTATCTCTATTAGAATAGAAATAGAATGTCGACATTTTTTGAAACGAGAACGAACGGGAATTTCCTTTGATAATTCCTTTACAGCTGTAATCAAAATTTAAATAATATTTTAATTCTGAATCATTGATCCATTTTATTATTCTACATTTTCATTTCATAATATTTTTTATATTAAAAACGATGTGAAAAATGTAATTACATTGGAATATAAAAATTAAGGATGCGGTAATTAAACTACCACATATGTGACGTAAATATTTTTTTGGAACAATTTGTAAAGAGGAATGATCTTAAAATTGAAAAATAATAAAAAATGCTAAAACCCTTATCTCGTATTAAATATTTGTTGAGATCTTTTATAATTTCATGCCGTTACATTAAATTTACACCGAATTTTTTTGCCTTTGAACCTTAACATTTTTTATCGTCATTCTTCTTCTTAAATTGCCCTTAACAAGCCCTAAGTAGTCGGTTGTTTATTTTGCACGCATACATTTGTATAATATATATTTACGGAAATTTTAAACTGCACCTTATATACATTTGCGTATTTAAAATGGATTTTAGGCGTCGGAAGATAGATTTTTCTGGGTATATATTTTTTATTGACTTGTGCTGTAACTATAGGTATGGATATAGACAGTATGATGGTAATTGGTGTGATCGAAGGAGCAGATCAGGGTCGTGCAGGATGCCGAGAAGATCGCCGGCGGCGCAGATGGTCGAGGAGAAGGCGAGGTCCCTCCTATTAAACAGCGAATTTCCCACCCTCATGTACTACATGGACGAGTACAACGGTAGGCAGATGACGGTCGAAGCCTTCGTCACTGTCCTGCTGGAGCTGCTCAACACGCCTGAAAAGGTAAAATCGGTTAAATATTACTAGATCGGTTTGCTAGATATGAAGCCAGATAATTAAAGGCAGCCTATTTCCATTTTAATGTGTCGGGAATGTGTGGCGTCGAGAATGTAAAGAATCGTTTAATAGAATAAATTAAATTTGTGTCAAAAATATCAGGAATTATTAAATTAATATAACATGATAATATACAAGCACTGATGTGGACCTTTGCGATTGAATTTTTGTATATGTTTGACCATTTGATTATCAGGACTTCTACACACATATATAAAATAACTTCCCTTAAATATAAAATACACTTGACGCACTCACCTTTACGAGTATGTAATTAGAGATTCTAAATAAAAAAACAGCATATTTATAAGCTTATTCATATTCACATCATGATTTTTATATATAATCAGACGTTGTGTCATCTTTTTTGTTTATTGTAAATGTAGAATATCAATTTAATGTCTTTATGATTAATTTATCTGCAATCAAAATGCAACTTTTAATATATAATATATGCGCAATAATAGTAGGAATAGCGTAGTCTGAAAGGTCTAGCCTGGTAACCCAGGGTCCCACAGGATCAAGCCACATTTATTTATAAAAATGCGCTATTATTAAAACCGAAAACAAAAAGAAATGTATTAATTATAAATTAAAATTATAATAAACACTATATTTTAAAATTAATTATATAGATGTCATTGATTTCCAGACTTTCAGTCTGATAGTTAATACTTACTACTAGATATTTATTATATCTAGTAGTAAGTATTAACTACTACTAGATATTTATTATATCTAGTGGTACAGATTTATCCCGCTGCTACGCGTTGGGCTCACTAAAATATATATATATATCATTTTTATGATTGTTTAAAATTAACAATGCTACGTTGTATATACTGAATATGTAAATAATAATAAATAATTTCATTTTGTTAAGCTGAGTTTTTACGATAAAAATTATTACAAAGTTGATATTAGTTAAAAAAAATTACACAAAAATTTATTAACTTATTTAAATGTAAAATTTCCCACCGAAAGATAGTTTATAAATATTAGGCTCTATGATTTCACCGTTTCTTTGAAATTTGATAAGTTGTTTAATTCTTTACAAATATATCCATAAAAAGTTTCAGTGGGCTCTAGTAAACCAGCAACGCTGTTTTTGTCAGCGTCGTTTCACAGCCACTAAACTCTTATGTATGTGAAAGACAATTCTAAAACTCAGGTCGATGTATTTTTTATCGACTTTGAAAAAGTGTTTGATAAAGTTTGCCATAAACTATTTTTTTGGAAGCTAAGCAACTTCGGGATTTCGAACGATATTTTTAGTTATTTCTCAAGTTACTTAAGTAGCCGCTTTGGTATGTGAGTACCGCAGGGATATAGTTTGGATCCTCTGCTCTTTCGTCTCTTTATAAATGAGATATTATTCTTTCATTAATATATTTGTTATGTGCTGATAATGCACAAGCGCTCGAGATAGCACCCCTTACACAAAACGTCCAGCTTCTAAACAAGTTTGCCAGATACAATAATGTTTTCAGCGAAAGTTTGGAAGATCACGAACAATTTATGTGGGATGGTGCACATATTTTTTGGGTGTGCGTCGTCATTATTTTTTTAAAACTTTATTAGTATAACTAAAATTATGGTTATAAATTATGTGTATTCATATAATACTGAAATTTACATTTCGTAAAAAATCATTCGCAATTTACAAAAAAAAAATACTTTTTCTACTTTATTATCCATAATTATAATCTACTATAAAAATATTGCTTTAAATAAATTTAATACATGAGCCGTTCATTTTGAAATTGGGGCAAGTCCATATTATGTTATTGTTGGATAATTTATGATTTGCGTTTGAACTTATTTAAAAATATTAGTAGGACTTATTTTATATTGTTTACGGTCTTTTTAATAAAAATTTCATATGCAATAATTATATTCGCGTTATTTAAACAAAAAACATGTTTTTGATAGGTCCCAATGGACTTACCTCTCTTTAAAAATAAATAATTTTATGAAAATGTTGGTTCTCTGTTTACAAGAGTTTAATTGTAATAAGAAAAAAATAGTATAAATATTTTTTTACTTTTCTATTTTATTTCAATACTTCTTTCTTCGAATAGATTTGTTTTTTCTTTAATATTGCGTGACATTTTAATTTCCATATTAAGCGAATCACAATTTTGGCACGTGTCAAAGTGCAAATTAAATTCTTTGGTAAATATATTCCCATAATTTTTTTCCTTTACATAATTTGTGTTATTTTCTTTATATTTATCAGCGTATAAACTGTACATTTTTATTATATTCAATTCAAAGTTTAAATTATTTCTATTTGGATTGTGAGACCTTTTATAATGGCTTTCTGATTAAGGAAAACTCTCAATGTGTTCCTTCACGCGCTTTACTTTTTCCTCATCAATTTTCCTTCCATTCTACCAAGAAAATCTTCTCCAAAATTTTGTTGCATTTAGAGCACGGTTTCCTCTTCCTTTAGATATAATACATGTGTGCTTTTTTGGTATCTAAATAATATTTAAAACTGCAGGTTCTTTGTGTTCACCTGTAATTTCTCGGTCGCATTCTTCTCTTAGTACACCTCTGTGTAAAACCATCAGTCTGTAAGACTTCAAAAAACTATGGAAACTAGCTAACATAGCATGCTTATCAATTTTTATTTATTTTTTTTATTTTAATTGGACTTCACTTTTTTTAATATCAACAAGCAATAAATATCATTGAGCAAAATAAATTACTGGTAAAATATTTACAATGTTATTTATAGATATGATTGTAAAATGATTAAAAACAGAAATTTAAAAATAAATTATAATTAACATTAGCCCCAATTTTTTTTTTACAAAATGGATTTGCACTACTTTCAAAATCAACGGCTCATATAGTATATATCATGATTATAATGCAATTTAAAATATCAAGGTTACAGTGCATTAATTTTTGCCAATAAATATTAAAAACAAATAATTAAATAATATATATATATATATAAATGTATTTTATATATAAATAAGTTGCAATACTTATTTCTGATAACTAGTGATATCTGCTGAATGTATGAATAATTATGGCATGTATTTTTTCAAATGATATTAACTTAGAGTATATCTGATTTCTCTATATATTATATAATATACACATAGTGTGCTTCAGATAGATATCTTAAGGTTTTATCGTCAGGTTTTACAAAATATATCATACTTAAAAACGTTATTAAAACTGAACTGGTCAAACTAAATAGAGAAACTAATTATCATGCAAATTATATATATGTGTATATTTTGGGGACAATCTGTTTATATAGTTTAATTATTATATATAATACGAGTGCGTCAAGAAGGTATATACCGCACGGACCCAAATATTTAATTAAAAATTGATGGAACGACTTTCGGAGCTTAATTAGTAAAGAATCTGTTTTTATACCCCTCATTAATCATCAACGAATTTACGTCTGCGTTTGATTTCAGTACACTCTAATGACTGAACTAAGAGAGATAATCGCTCTGGAGGACAGGACCAGGTTCGACGAGTTAGTTTATAGGCGAGACACACCCCTAGACCACCACATACGGGTAAGTTTATTTTTGAGCGACATTATCGAACGATTTTTGGATTAATTCACAAAAGAACTAGGAACGTATTATGCCTCTAACAATTACGTGGCAACAGGTGTAAATATATCATAATTCTAAATAGATTTGATTCGCTTTGCATTTATTATTACAATAAAATTTATTCTGCTTCTATTTTATATAAAACATCGATATAAATGAATGGCATGCTATTTTCATTCGAGCAAAATTAAAAACACTTATCACATCGATGAAGATTACGAAGTAGAAACATAGTAAGCTATATGAGTCTTTTATGGCCAAATTTCTTATTTTTCTAAATTTTTATATTTAAAATATTATAAAGCTTAAGTAGAAGTATATTTTTTAATACATATCACTATTCAATTTTCTATATTTCATGATAAAAGATGAAATTCACGCGGCCTAGGCGTTATGATCTTTATTATTATATAATTGCTTCGGAAGTTATCAAATTTACGCAATCGTTGCGAGTGATTTGATGAGCTCCGTTCTAGAAATTTGCAAAATTGACTATTGTATTTTTTTATACTTATTAGTAGCCTTCGACATTCGCGTTCTGGATCGTATGCGCTTACTTTTTTTCTCTCCTTTATGTTTGTGTTCTTCACACTGATTAACTGGCTACACAACAGAGAAAAGGTGGCCTGGAGAACAATCACCATCTTCATCATCATCATCATATGATGATGTCATCAACAATGCATGATTTGCAGTCATCGGTGAGTTATCACGAACCATAGTCAAAGACACACACGATTGAAAAAATATATAATACAACAACACTTCCTCTATACTTTTATTTACTTATTTACGAAACTTATTTGAGTAACTGCATTTCTTACAGCAAAGCTTGAAATTTTCACTTATGTATATTTTTAGAATCGATAAAATTTTCAAAGTAATCGCTAAAGACTCTCCCTTAAACCGCAAAACGTTTTTTTATATATATATATTATATATCACCGAACCATTTTTTTTATTTTTGACAAATTATTTTAGTATTTTACACCCTCACCAAGATTTTTTGAGCATAAAATGAAAGTAATAAAATTATTTTACGTGCGAAAATTTTAATAGGCGTACGTTACAAGAATTCGGTTACGGAATGACGGAATCCAACAGAAAAGGGCGGCACGTCGATTTTATGTAATACGTGTTTTTTTAAATAAAATACCTTTTGCAAAAACAAACATTCGCCAATGTCATTACGGATTATGAAAACAAGTTTGCGAAAACTGCGGCGCCATCGCTGATCCAATACACAGGGATGAGTAAAAATTATTTTGTGTTTTTCTTTTTATTTTTTGGTCCACCATTTCGAGATCGTAAATAACGATTTCGCATTGCGATCGTAAATTACGCGATACGACCGCTAAACGTTGCTCTTTATCTTTTTATTACTTTCATTTGGGAATATTAAATATTTTTATTGTATCTGAATAAAAATATTTAACTAGCACAGTATGGCATCGATTCGATCGGATCGAACTTATATTTCTTATATGCGTATTTTTATAAATCATAATATAGATCTTAAGCTGAAGCTAAAAGTAATGTAATATACACAAACAATGTACTTGCGGAATAAGCTTCATATATAATTGTACAATCAATTTAAACATTCTTTTGCTACAAAGATACGATAACCTGATCTATAATATGCAATTTATGCGCTGTTTCTTAGCATGTACAGATTTGGTTAATTAGATCCGATTTTTTAAATATTTGATTTTAGCAAAATTCAGGGTCTTTCATTTTTCCCTCCGACAAAATACTATATTTGTATTATTGCTTATGATCGATTATGATGTACATGTATTAAATATTAAACTGTATTAAAAAATACTTGAAATTTTGCCAATAAAATTGAAAAAAAAATCGGTTATAACATAAAAAACTGTATATGCTATGGAAAAATTAATCTGCGAATAATTTTACATATAAATCAAGTTATCATATGTTTGTAGTAAAAAGCTTGTTTTACAGTAATATTTTATCGCTATTTTATTATATTTAAATTATCATATTTTACATGCATATTTTATCTTATATTATTATAACGTAAATAAAGCGGTATAAAAGTTATTTTCCGATTGAACATTTGTTCTACGCAATTTAATACTAAAGGGATCGGAAAATGTCTTTTTACCCATATGTATAAGAACGGCGAAGCTTTTCCTCTGCTCTATTTAACATTTATACTGCAATATTGAATTATCACATTTTCATCACACTATGCACAATATAATAAACTTTTTTATCTTTACAAACATTTGACTTTGATATGTATATATAATACGAGACATTTTTCATTCGTGCAAAAAAGGAAAAATACTTTTTTTATTATATATTATTATATTTCATGCATAAACTATTTTTCTTTACAAATAAGCACGCGCAACTTTTAGAAGTCCAAATTTTAGCATTACTTGATATTTATTATTATTGAGCATGTAAAACTCGTGATAATAGATTTTTTCCTCAAAATCGACCTACACGTAGATTGATAAATAATGTGGTAATCTTTTGATCTTTTTAATTTAGATGTAGCATCATCGAGGTAAATGTTTTAAATAATAATAAAAATAGATTTCGACTTCAAAATTTAGAACCGCTTCAAATGCTACTCATATTGTATTTGATCTATTTATTGAGAGAAAAGTATTTTTGCTAGATTTATCGTATTTTGAATTAGAAGCGTCTATTGCATATTTTTTAAATTTATATTTTTCTTGGGATTTGTAAGGTTACAATACCTTATGTTGGTCGGTTTTGATTTTTTTGTTGCGATTTATCCCCGGAGGAGCAGGAAGGGGAGGCAGACATTGACATGGGAGTCGGAGGGGCCCCAGAGGGCAGATCCCCCAGCGAGGACTCCGGCCTCGGCCTGCCGGCTCAAGATCATGCCACCAGGTGAGGTCCGCCTACCTGGACACCAATTAAGACACTATACAAGCACGCACATTATTTACGATAAACACTGTGCATTCGCTAAAGTCTATGGAAATTAGATGGGTCAAAGTCAAAGAGAGGATTTTAAAATGCCTGTTCACTACATGCTTTCTATATAATTTCTTGAATATATTTACGTAATTTGATTCAACGTACAGTATCAAAAGAACGAATTCTATTCTACTTTCAATATTATTTTGTGAGATAAACTAATTTATTTTAAAGACCCTTATCTGATAAGAAACCAGAAGTATCCGAATATTATTAGCAACTATACGACTTGAGATAAATATTAATTTTTAATCAATATTAGCGAATGCACTCTGTATATCTGCAGGACATCTAAACAACGAAGCAACTAAATTAACGTAGGTAAAGAAGACACCTGCTTTTAACTAAAGTTGTTTTCCTCTAAAACCGTCAGATGTCCTGTATGTATAGTTGAATATAAAAGTTTCACTTAAATAATAACGCATCACTTTTATAGCACAAGAGTGGTTTTATTATTTTTAAAAACAAAAATTGGGTAAAATACAGTTGAAATATTATATTTCAAAAACTGCATTGTGGTCGCTTTAATGTTTGTTCTACTGTGCGGTACATTAAATTTGTCACAGTGAAACGCAAAAATGCGACAGTTTATTGTTGCTATTACTTTGCGTACTTTATATTGTATATTTATTAATTTTTTAAGAGCTTTAAAAATTCATAAACATGAAAGCTTAATAATTTAAAAATTAGGCAACACTTTTTAATGATTGAAAAACCATCGTTGGGTGATAGAATTTATGAATTTATACATAATCGAAATTTTGTGAGCGTAAAATGGATAATATGTTGATGAACTAATATATTTTTGTTACTTAAAAGAAAGATAAATAGTTATACGCTTAGTAGTGTTTATTATCCATGTTACATATTTAATACATTTAAATTTAAATTAGGGCTTAAGATGTATTTTTTTCTGTATAAAGTCCAGAACCTATATCTTAGCCTAAAATAAATGGAATATTTTTTGTGTAAAATTCTCTTTTTTAACATTTAAACATTTTAAATTTTATTTTGTCTCGATCTATGTTTTAGTGGTGTTTTTTTTATATACAAGGCAACGTGATTTTTATTAACACTTGCTATTTTAACAACTAGTCAGCGTCAAAAGGATTCAGTTGTCTCTAAAGTGGGTTGAATTCTGGATTCTGGTTTTCGAGCTGGACTAAGATTGGCGTGAAGAGAGAAGCGGTTGGTTTCTTAATCTTAACCGGCTATTAATAGTCGGCGGCTTTTCTAGGTTCGAGCACGTTCAAACCCTTGTGTGTTCAAGTTACAAAGCTCAAGTGGAAGTTCTTGATGTGTTCTCAGAAGGAAGTCTTAAACAGTAGTGGTGAATTTGGGCGCTGTGTATATGTTATTATACACATAGCCAGCCTAAGGTAGGTTTAGTGCTCACCTAATAATTTCTGTCATGGTGTAATTTGAGCCCGGTTTCCTAATGTAATTTTATGACCGTTGCACTAGAGTTTAATCAGGTTGCAACCTTTCATCAGGAGTTTTGGAACGGCCGTTAAATATCTAGAACAAAAGTCAGACCTGTTGTTATATATTCTAAAGTTCTTTCTTTTGTACGTAAGTTTGGAATGGCTATTGTGGTGCTTTAAGTGTAATCCGTATATTGTCACGTACGGTCTGCATTAGTCGGTATGAAATATGGACCTTAGTATTTTTAAAGCTGGTTAATGGATTTATGACGCTCTTAACGTGCAAGAGATATTTTATTACGGTCGGTGCGTCAATTTCAATAAAGGTTTTTTAAAATGTTCTGAATTGGATTTACTGACTTTCAGTTGTTTCTTTTAAATAACATAGCTCGTATAACAATAAAAAAATGTTTATCAAGTATGCAAGTTAAGTCAAATTATTTTGCAAAATATTAATTTAGGTTCTTAATCGACAAATTATTTAATAAAGCGAAAATTAAAAATTGAAAAAAAGTCAAATCAAAATTTAATATATTATTTAAATAAATATAATTTTTTTAAGTATATTGAAATTTCTCCGCGGATCACCAAAATTCTTTAGTGAACCATCAGTAATGTTGTTAATGACTCTGTTTTAATTGACCTATATACATGATCAATGACAGTAGCTCATTTTCGTGACTATGTTGATAAATATTATTACGAGCTGACTCGATAAATTTGGATAAATAATTTTCGTATACGGAAATAAATTTTTTCATGATTTCTTAAATCCTTATCATGCGTAGATTTATCTTATGGTGCACAAAAATAGGTGCAAAATTCAGCAAGTAATAAATTTTGAAATACTCAAATTACATTCTCTCTAATTTCTTATAAATACAATTTAGGTCTTTTGAAAAAAGTTGAAAAAAATATTTCCATATTTTCATAATATTTAGCCCTCCTTGAATGGAGATAAAAAAAATTCGCTTGTACTTAAGCGGAAGTTTTAGCTACCCATTGGAATAATAAAACAAAGCAGTTGTGTACTTTTTATGTTTATTATTCATTCTAAATTAATTGATTATTGCAGTAATAATAAACCACCTTTTTTTTTAAAAGTGTACAGAATTTTTGTATATAAGCATAAAAGTTTCCTTCTTTTCGTTTCCCTTGTATAATAACTTTTCCAAGCGAGCCAAGCGTATTAATAATATAGTATTATCAACAGATATTGATCAAAAAGCACGACAAAGTGTGTGTGAGCTTGTGTTTTACTTGCATATTAAAGCTACACAATACAATATTTCTTTTATATATAGCCATTCATGAAAGCGAAATTATAAAAATAGATAGAAGGTGGTTCACGGAAAATGTTTCTTCAAAGTTCCACAAACTGTTCTTGAACAATAACTATTATTTAATCTACGTAATATTGAATGTGTAGCTTCAACTGTATTATGTGTTTAACGTTCTTTGAAACGGTTAACATTGTGTTGCTAAAATTCTTTTTATGACATACGGGCATACTGTCACGATATGTCTGTTAAGACTGTCATAATACTGTCTATATGGAAAGGCGTTAATTTGGGATAATTCGGTTTTCAGACATTTTTTTACCATTTAAATGTTTATATTATTATTCATATTACAATAAAAATTATTAAAATCATAACCGAGTACCACGAAATTATAAATTATTATAATTAAAATACACATGCATATTTAAATCGAAACTATATATTTTATCAATATTTAAGTACATATTAACATTTCATTTTGTATCTGATTTAGGTTGTTTGTATCACTTAGTGTGTACTTATTCATGAAAGACAAATACTACCTATTCTTGTTTTCACGAATTTCTGCAGTTAGGTTGACGTCTTAATAAATAACTTTTTCAGCTGTTAATGTAAATTTTTTACACAGCTTTCTGATAAGCACAACTTTTTAATCAAATACCTGATCGTTTCTCAGCAGTTTGATGACTTCATTGTGGTCTATCTTTTTTTAAATTAAATTTGTAAGTACATCTATTTCTTTAGAACTATTATATAATCTAGCTATTTTTAAGAATATTATATGTTGGTTTTACTTTTATTATCAATTTTTTTATTTAAAAAAAAAAATACGAAATTTGTAGTACATAGTAAATGTAATGATTTTTATTATTTTAATTTAATTTTATTTCATATATGATATTCTCTATAAGCTAAATTAGCTCATATTATATTATATGAATGAAATAGGTCGATTTTAATCAATCATACAATATTCATCCGTGAGATTTAATAGAACCTAATCTGTAATGATCGATGATAATTATAATTATATACTAATCATTAATTCGAATCTCACAAACAGAATATATAATTAAAAAAACACTGCCATATGGCATTTGAACACAAATGTTTCAAATAATAGTCACCGACTATTGAATCAACAACGACACAGAATCTTGTCTGTTTTTATACAAGGGTGTGTTTATTGAAAGCTTCAAATATGTATTATCTCCTAATCTATAAGATAAAAAAGTCATTAGTTTTTCTTATTCCTAATGGCATTGATTATAAGTTTTCCAGTTTCTATAAATACTTCTAAAATAAATAAAAAAATAGCTGAGTGTGCAACTACGTTTGTGCACTGTTTCACCTATTCGTCTGACAAACCTATTTTTTTCACCTGCGAAGTGTTTAACCCTTTGAGTAGAGGGTTAATTTTACGTATTTTTTTCAAAATAATTTTTGTTGTTTTTATTTATTATTTTAGATTGTATTTATTGTAAATTATAGAAAAAATCAGTCATTCTTAGCCTTGATTTATTTTACTATATTTTTATTATTAAATTACATATTTTTTTATATTATTTATTGTTCGACCTTTTTGGATTTTTTCGTATCAATTCAGAGTATCAGTAAATTAGTAGGTGTTGTATCTACTTTAAAACATCATGAATAATTTTGTGTTCTGATCCATGACGAATATCAATAAGTAATTTTTATTCATGCTGTGCTCAACTGCTGCAGTGTCGAAAAGAAACTTTCAAGTTTAATCATACACTTGCTGGTGAGACAGACATATAATATATAACCATACTGAATTATTATCCATCAAAGAATTTTGCCCTTTCATTTTTAAAAAAATAAATGACAGAGCGTTGCTAGTAGCTACTTTGATGCATGTTTAAAGCGGCGGCTATTTTAAGCTGTTGCGTATTTAAACCTGTTGGTAACGTTTTAAATTAAATATAACACTTGCAATTTTACAGGATCGTAGAGTGATTTGTTTTTTTAATGACAGTAACAAGCAACATATATCATGTTTCTTAACCAGTTGTACAAAATTGTTTTTTTATGTGTATACACAGTTTTATATTACTGTACAGCCCATGTATTTAATTATATTTTTAAATGATCATCTCTTAGATCACGCTTTGCCAGTTAGTATGTTCGAGGTTTCATAAAACCTAATTGACACTGGTTTCGATGATAGCAGTATTATATATTTACGTCCTATATTAATTACACGCGCACTCTGGTAATAATTACTATCTAGGCTCTGTTTATTCTCACCCCTCGGATTCGGCGGCTCGAGGGTTAATCGGTGCGATTTTGAAGGAAAACAACGCGTGTCGGTGGCATTTTCCCTCTATATGCATTAGCCCCGCCGGAACGTGTCTGCCGTGACATTCGACAATAATTTATTATCCGGCGGGTAACACACCCCGAAATTGGAGGGAACAAATAGGGTCTCGTCACGAATGGATGTCGTAAAATTATCGGCCGCCTCGCATCGATCGGAACGGCTCAATTTCGAGTTATAGCCGTCGCCGTTCGATTTACGAGCATTGATGAAAGTTTAAAAAGCTCCACCGCAACCATGGTTTTTCAACGATGAATAAAAAACGCTTTAGAAGCACTTAGGGCTTCCAAAAGTATAACTTTATAAATATTTAATTTAATTTTTGTTTTTAATCATTTTAAAACGTGAGACGCCTTCTTAAGATATTTAGAAAATAATGGATTATTAATACAAGAATTATCTAATATCGTATGTTTCAAACATATTAAACTTTTTTATTCATATATGACATATTCTTTATGACATAAATCTATCTTGATTTGATACTTATTTATATCATATACGTACGACCTTGAATTTAATTTATCATAACGATAATCATCCGCGAGATTAGGAAAATATAGAAAACCAAACATGTGATGATCGAAATTATATTTGAAATTATCACTGATACTATATCTCTAAGACAAAATTTAAATTATGATTTATATAAAAATTGAACCTATATAGGTCTAGCCCATAAAAGCCCAAGTGTTATCCTAAGAGAGATCAGAGTTAGTGAATATTATACAATATAATTTTAACTCCGATCGGTTATCATTTTCATAATCTTATGGATAATTATCATGATGATTAATTATAGGAAAGCTAGGTTGTACATATTAGGTAACTATTTCAGCTCATAGAGAATATCTTATAAAAAATTACAAATACACTTTTAAATGAAAATAGTTTTTGAGAAATTAACATTGACTTAATTATTATATTAAGTACACAACTAATTTAGTAAATTGCCTCAGCTGCAGCGACATCTATTGGTTAAAATTATATTACACATAATAATTTATAATTATTAATATAAATGTCACCGATTCCCAGATTTTCAGTGTGGTGGTTAATACTTACTTGTAGGTATTCATTATATCTGATTGACTTACTCAGTTGGTACAGATATACCCTGTTATAACGCATTCGGCTTACGTCTGTCAGGTTACAACGGAACATTTAATAAAAAAATAAAATCAGAATTTTTCCGCAATTATCACCGAACCATTAGAAGCTGACTCCATTATATGGACTTTAGCAATAAAATGAACTGTGGCTCGTAAAAAGCACTAGTAAATTCCTTTAGTATTTATACTTAAAGAAATACGGTTACTATTCATTCCTGTTTTTTCAATGCTTTCATTTTTATAGCCCTCGGATTTGTAAATATTGTCAATTCGCAGAAGTGTTATTGTAATTAAACATTTTTGGAAATTGCTCAGAGGCATAGTTAGCCATAGTTAAAAATGCTTCGGTGTTCGAGCGGTTCCAAATGTGGGCACCGGAAGGAGGTCATAGTTCTTGATCGCGTCTTCTTTTCTTACTTGTAAAGGCTAAGACTGGAACACTTACCAACTCTTATTTGGTAATGGCCGTCTGATGTTCAATACTATATTTTCTCGTTCACATAGTTAGTTTAGTTCGTATGGAACAATGTACACTTGATAAGATGATTTGTCTCTGTCCTCTTTTTCATGTTTTAAATTGCTATATATTTTATGCTTTTGGCCATTGTGACGTATTAGGTAAACCTGTCAGGTTTCGGTGGTCTTAATCTGAATAAGTAAATATTATACTTATTTTGGATCAGTAGAGAGTGCATAATACAATTTATGAGCACCTTAAATAAAATTAATTCGTACAGTGATTCACTTAAATGTTCACAAAAATATAAGAAACAATTAACAAATATTTGTAGAGCATAGTCAATATTTCTTCTGTAATTCTTTATCTGATTACGTGAATTCGAATGTATGTACATTTGATGTATCGCGTCGATAACTACTTTACATTGTTTTAAAAATGTTTCAATACAAATGGTATTAATGTTTTTAATTCACAAAATATTAGATGTACAATATTTATGGGCTTATTAAAATATATTCTCGTATAAATAAAATTGGAGATGATATTAAACGATATTTTTTTACACATGATTATTGTATTTAAATGGAACATTATTTTCTATTTAAGTAACATATCTTATTTCAGTATATATATATTTTATTTATTGAAAAAATAGTTTTTTCAAAGCTTACTAGTTTTGAAGGCCCTGCACCTAATCGAACAACTCACGCACACGAAATTCCATAAAAAAGCACACAATCCGGAATAATTGATGAAGCGCGTTCTTTGTCACGTGACTTTGAAACAAATCAGCTGATTTTGACGTCGGACGCCAGTTACTCCGGATGGTGTGTTCGTCGGTACTGTATAATCGTATTGCAGTTTAGTACACGTTTGTAATTTTTGAACGTTTTGCATTTGTTCTACGACAACTTGGGGTATCCTGGACAACAGGGCCGGCGCAGCTAGGGGCATCGCGACCGCCCAAGGGCGCTTGTCCGCCGGAGCCGCCCCCGAGGCGGAGCCTCCGTCTTCGAGACAGGTGAAACATAGTGTGATGAAATGCACAGATTGTAAAACATCAAAAAAAAAACTTTCACGGCGCTTTTTGTTATTATATAAAATAATTATAGCAGGCACAACTATTTTGTCAATTGTATCATGCACAAAAAACACGTAGATCTATTAGACGGTCGTAGCTGATAAAGCAACGACGTGACTGCCGATGTGTATTAATATTATTGTGATGTTTAATGATGATGTCTTTTCATGTGCCAGATTTTTCTGTTGGTGATCGTACGGTTTGGTAAATATGAGCACTTTAAAAAAAAAGCGCATGCGCACTGTTCCTTACGAAGTTGTGACGTTCCGATTCATAATACAACCATTTCTTAATTCAGGAATTAAATATCATATATACCCAAATTTAGTAGTGCTCTCATATGCCGAAAGAAACCATTTTCTGTTATAATAATGCATATATAACTAAAAAATAAATTACGCATATTTTTGGTTCACTTTTATTAAATTAAATTGAAATTCATGTTTCTTAGACAAAAAATAATAACAAACAAAAGTGATGACATACCTCAATACTTTTCTATAAATTGTATAATTATTTGCTCTACATTTCTGTATAAATAAACAATTAAATATTACATGTCTGATATTGATTCGAAATATTATATGTAAATATATCATCGGCTTGAATCTTACATACAGTACGTAATTATTTATTTATATTTTTTTCAGTATTGTAATTTCTAAAATTTTAATACGAAATAATACAAATTTTGAAGCAAAATGTAGTTATAAATAATTCGGTGATTCTTATTACAAAAAATCTTAAAATAAGTTTTCATAAAAAGTGAAAATAAAATATTATGCCACATTATATTATTATTATAAAAAAATATAAGATTAATTGGTTTACTTTCTTTGAAAGCATATTAAGATTAGTCAAGCAATTCTACAATAAATATATATGATTTCATAGCATGATAGAGGTTGATTTATTTTTAAGATTTTTGTAACAAATTAGCGTGACTTAAGAAAAGCGTTTTATTGTGTTATGTGCGTCAGATATGTGCGCATGCAACTGAATGCTTAAAAATGTGCAATAAAATTATAACAATCACGTAATTTAAAATTTGAAAAAGAAAAATTCTTCTCAATACTATCGTTCACTGAGAAATGCAGTTTCACCTACTTTTTCTTATTTTTATTATATTTTTACGACACAGACACGTTTTCTTTACATTTCCTCTCTTATACACATCTGTGATACTGTCGCTTTGATTTAAAAATATTATTTTAATTATTGATTTTCATGATGTAATTTATTTGTTACACAATATTGTATGATGTGTAGGATTATCGAAGCGACGACGAAGGCGAAGGCAACAGATCTAGAAGGCACTCCTCACCAGGAGGTTCAAGGGAGGGCAGTACTACAGCCCTCCATACAGCTAACTACGACGATTCGGTGAGTACTGTTTTAATTTATTTATTTAAAAAAAAAGTATAACGACGATAATTTAATATCTATTTAAAAATCACATTTATGGTACATTTATTTATATAGTTTTATTAAGAGGTCGTTAGTGAGGGTCTAGGTAATAACTCTCGTATGTGTATTCGAGATGAGGGTTAAATAAATATAAAGATAACGTCGTTGGTTTAGTACGCGAGCAAATTGGATTATCCATGTGGGTGCACTAATTGTGCAGTTGCATGTGCACTTGCACAGCAACAGGTGCCGGTGTAGGAGGTTGAGTGCGCAGCCAGGGGTGAACTGGAACCCTCCTTTTGCTTCTAACGACCCGTGCCTCATTCTTTTATACCACTCGCTTTAATAACGTAATCAAGTACTTTCGAATGCCGAACACGAAAACGCTTAGCGATAAAAAAAGGCCGGATTGGGATTAACAAATATGTTTTTATCGTGTTATAAAACAATTCTGAGGTATAAATTAGATTATTATTATAAATTTCATTTAAAGGGCGTGTATTTTTTTGTTGTTTAATATGCGATTAATTAGCATGAACTATGCTTCTACGTAGCTTGTAAAACTATGATTTTAAAATATGCTATATTCACTTTATTCTAACTTACGCGTAATTGAGTAAATTTTGCTTGAATTATTTCTGTATTACTTATTCTTTTAAATTACTCATTAATATAGTGCTAAAGTTTGGTTATAAACTTATAAGCATATTAGGTTGTTTCACACAGTCGGAAACAGACTGTATTTTGAACAGACATATGACTATATTTTGTATTTATTTAACGAGGGATGTTGCGTTCTATATTTATTTTTCTTATTCGCAGCCACTTAATTTATTTTTATTTTTTAGGCTCATGTGTATTATGATATCAATGAGATAATAATGTATACTTTTTTGCGCGAATTTAAACAAAAACACAATATAGCGCTGGCTACAAAAAATATAAATTTGGGATTTGGTGAGGGTACTGTTAGTCACAGAACTGTAAGGCGTTAGCTTGTAAATGAGCTGAGTGAATTACTGTTGATTTAAAAAAAATGGAAACGCTATTAAAGCTATTCAAACATTTGCAGCAGACTTAGATCTTCCTCCTGCAATCGTTTCACGATATCTGGATGCCTTAAAAAGCATGAAAAAATGAGCAAATGGCTACCACACAAATTGACCGAAAGGAAACTACAGCAATGTTTTAGAGCATTTTCTTTGTTGGTTTATAGAAACCATTTTGAAAAAGAATAAATTGCTGGCAATGCTATATAGATTCTGTATGATACCCAGAAGATATCAGGACAATTATTAGACAGTAAATAAGATCTAAAGTAGTGACAGTATGGTGGTATTTTGGGGAATTATTCATTAATTGTTTATGAAATCAGGCGAGATTAATAGAACATAATCGTATTATACGACAATATTTCAAATTATGAATAGAAAATTAACAATAAAACATACTTGGAGTTATAGTCATACTTCACTTATTACTATTAAAAATTTAAATAAATTACGATTGGGAATTTTGCATCATCTATAATAATAATCAGAGTGATATTAGGAAAACCTCTAATGACTTAAAACATTTTAAAATACAACGGATTCATTCATTGTTTAATCATTAACAAAATAGTAGTTCTGTAAATGTAGGATATATTAAATAATAAGTGCGTAAAACTATCATGATCTGCTATTGAAAAAAATTCTTCGACTAACAGTACTTTCGTCAAATCGCAAATTGATATTTTCTGTGGCCTATGCCGTTTTGTGTTTCAGTTTAAACTCATACCAAAAATGATACCTAAATATTTTATCGATATCACAATGCACATGAGCCAAAAGATAAAAAAATAGTCTAACTGTAAATTAGATAAATTAAATATAGAACACAATACCCCTTGTGGAATAAATATGAAATAGAGTTCTTTATTAAAAAGTATATTCCTTTGCTCATTATTCAAGTACGCCATTTTACATAAAAACGGCAACAAGTAATTTTATTGACAACAATCGTGAACAGTCATTCAAAACGTTATGTTAAACTTAACCATAAAGAAATGTATCTAGAAAGTTTATATATTTAATTTTTTTGATTAAATTTACATAAATTAGGTTTCTGTATTAGGAAAAATAAGGTTTAATCGATATAGCTTTATCTGATACAACATGCTGTAAATATATTTTCTATATTTGGCATTAGATGCAAAGCAATTTTAAAATAAAAATAAGTTAATAGATTTTATGTACAAACCTTTTTTAGAAAAAACACCCGTTCGTCTAACAATATAACAACGTTTCTTAGAACTGAATTTTAACTGCTTTTCAACGTTTTTAAAACCTTGAAACAAGAGCCCTTTTTCTTCTTAAAGTGCCAGAGATATTTGGAGTTTTAGGCCATGCCGGGCATTCGAGTTTGAGTCGTCAATCATAGCATTTTTTTTGCTTCCCACTGAAGTTTCTATAGCCCTTGGTTTATCAGGTAATTAAAAACCTCTTGAAAAAATCGCAAGCTCTCCTTAAAGAGCCAGCCAGGTTTATACGGCATCCAGTTTTTCTGAAAGCAACGATACTAAAATGCACCTCGCGTTGCCAAGGGTCTGTGCCCCCGAATAATGTTCTCTGTAATTATAAATATGTCTACAGTGGCGTGTTTTATTCGTGTTGTAAATAAGTAAAGTGTATGTTTTAAGTGGCTAAAATTGTGTCGGCGAACCGAAAATCCAATATTTTTTTCTTGTGATAACCATATGAAACATTTTAGTTTTTTTAGGGTTTATCGGTCCCGCCTGTATAAATAATAGATTTTTTCTAACGCTTATTTATTATTAGCATAGTAAAATTCGATAAGAATATAAATTTAAAAAGTTTACAAAATAAAAAATATACATGCACTGCCATTTTAATATACGGCGTAAATATGAATTTTTATTATAAAATCATATTTTATATTAAAATATAGATCAGACTTATAAATTTAATTGGTCGTTAATATTTTAAAACCCTTCATGACTTTGTTGTCATATATATCAAAAACTGTATTAGTTATCAAAAAAAAAAAAATATTCGCAATGTTTTTATATAATATTTATTTTTTAAGTAAATATTAAAATCTATTTTTTAGCCTAAGTAAATTTTTGACCTATAAAAAGAACCATTGTTTTGATATCACTACCATGATTTTTATTAATCACTCTTCTTAATAGTGAGAAATGGCAAAATATTTGTTATTAAACTTAATCCAATACTTTGTCAAAATAAAATGCTAAATAGACAAAATCGGTGTAATAAAAAAAATGTAAATGAAATTAGTTGATACAATTCTATATTATTATACAATCGATTTATTTTACCTTTGTAGCAAAACATTACGGTGATAATTAGATATAGCCGAATATCTAACATCATGTTTTAATGTTTGGTCATTAGAGTTTAATATGTGATTGAAAATACATTAAACAATTATCAATTATTGACTACATTTTCTTTTCACAATTCATGAATCAATTATGCAGTTAATATAATTATATGAGTACAATAGTAACTACTGGCATTACTGCGCTTTCTTCACTCACAATACATTATTTATTAATTTGATAATTGAATAATAAATAATACTAATATTCTTAAATATTTTTTAATATTATATATTACTACTAACAGAAAGCAATGATGCTTATAATTTTATTTAATGATAATAAATAATAAAATATGAAATTGTATAATGTTTAAATTTTATGGCTTAGCTGTAATTCTATTATAACTGCTATAAAATATATTAAACTATAAATAAACTCTTTTTTATTACTAAAGATAAATATTCAAAAAGGCATTAGGTTAATAGGTACAATTAGACGATATATGTTGTTCATTTTAATTTTAACAGTATGTTAAAATGTTTATTTGTAACTACTGTTGTACTTACTGTTATTTAAGTGCATTTCTCGATATATTTGCAATTTTAATATTTCGGCCATGGACATTGCAATGAACAACCATATCAATCGTGTTCTACAAACACACTTTCTAAACTTATTCCATATATTTATACATATTTTTAGAGAATGTTATAATAACACACAAATATGACAAGTTAAATTATATATTTCATATATGTACGTAATACAAAAAAATATGTATATTATATAAAAATACTTAAAATAAAATAATAATATGTATGTAAATAAAATTAAAACTAAATAGTTTTGTCATTTGATACAGTTAAATGTGCATAAGTTGATAATTTGTACTAATATCTAAATGAGCGAAAAATTAACTAATATAATTACATTTTAGCTACATTATGTATGTATATCACAATTTTTCGTCGAATATTTTTCGCATCTCCTCGGTCGCTTTGAGGATTTCTTTTTCGACGGCCGCCGTTATTTTCTTGGTTTTCATGTCATCACTGTCGTCAAAGTAATCCTTGGGAGGTTCAGAGGGATATCTGGAGCTGAATTTCGGTCTTGGTATTCTCACCCTCTTGACATCTACCAACCAAGTTTCCATTTTCGTAGTGTATATAGGACTGTGATCCGCTAATCTGAAATTAAAAAAAAAATTGATATATTATATTATATATCTATAAATACATAGTATATATATAAAACATAAACACTATAGTAATACTTTCAAAGAATATTATATAAATATACCATGTTTTCTAAATGCATTTATTTCGTTATATCATACGTTCTTAAGGTCATATACTAATGTATAATATATTATTAAATGAACTACACTGTTACTGACTAAAATATTATTTTATATATATAATACATGATAGTAAACCGTAATATTTACTACATCACACAATAAAAATACAATAATATACTTCGTATTGTTCATGGTGCGAATTTTCGCTTGAATATTATATCACGCAATTAAAATAAATATACATAAACCTGACTTTCACGTTTTTTATAAGCATATTTGCCATTTAAATCGGAAAAAGCTTCGATTTCTTTCACCGTGGGCGTAAAAGTTGATTATCTATTCAAGTTGTGTAAAACTTATGTTAGATAACCGATTATCATAGTGGTGCGTAATTTTTGTGTGAATTTCAATCGCGGTCAGTTTACCATACACTTTCGTTTTCGGAATCACTCATCGCAAAGTTTAACTCGCGGTTCACAAACCGACGGTTAAAAATGGGTAATTATTTTTTTCGCAACGTAAAAATAGTTAATTATTCACGTCACGCTTTCTTTATTTTCCGATCGTCGCCCGTGACATTCACGACTGAAATTTCACGGTTCAATATGTTCGTTATAAACAACGTTATTAAGGCTGTCTTGCGGGTTTCTCTTCAGTGGTCTTGTGTCGAAATTATCCCAGTTTCAATTGTTCACGTTGATATTTCGCCATTCAGTAAGGTCGAAAAAAATAAATAAAAGCAACGTTCGTTAAGACTTATTATTATATGAAATAGTAACGACTGAAGAAAGACACGTCAAGATATTCATTGGACAGGAAATTGCTATAATAAATTCGCAGTAACAAAGAAACGCCGTTGAATAATGATTCGAAAATAAATTAACGTTTTTATTACTTTATGTGTACTTAAGATTGTGGGAAAAACACTAGGATTAAATTATAAAATTAATTTATAATAAAGATGACTTGAAAGTAGCCGAACTAATTGATTAAATTAGTATTGTTTATTTTTATGACAGGAGTAAGCAATATTTATTTTTAATCGTATATCTTTATCTAAATATAATCTACGTATCGTTGATACAAGGTAAATTTTATTTGTTTTTTTAATAAGCCTTTTTTCGATATGAAAATTTACGCTGTGTTAAAGAAGCTATGAAAAGTAATGATTTCACATAATTTTCATCTTGATACTTTGCTTACACTTATTGCAAACATTCCAAGTATTTCACAGCAGTCTTGTGTGATTTTTTCTTAAAAAAAAATAAAAAAAAGGGATCCATAAAAATATATGGATTATTAGTTACATGCTATGAAAAATTAACGATTTTTTAACTTGAAAAATTGAAACATTTTCATTGGTGTATTATGGTATCTCGATGTCTTTCATTCTCGAGAAATGCGAATTAACATTTGGACCGCTCGATGTATTCGAAAATACTTGAGAAATTTTAATAAATAAAATAAACATGATAATATATAGTATGTGATTATATTAATACAGTATGGTATTGTAGCTATCTTTATATTATTAATGAACAAAGAACTGAATAATCGTTGGAGGGAGCAAAATTCAATAGGATGACGATTTGTTATAATAGACACAAATAGTCTTAGGACAATAACGGACAATAAATAATGAAAGAATTTTGGGTTTGCGTATTTATATCCGAATCGTATATAAAATTTTCAATATTATGTTTCATGTTTCGAGCAAAAAAAATATAAAAATAGATTTAACTTCACTGACAGGCAAATTTTATATCGTAGCTCTGTGAAAAGCTCCCATCCATTATTGCAAGCTGCAGATTCCCACGCGGAGAAGTTTCTTATCTAATTATTAATGTAGTTATTAGATTACTAAAGCAAATGTAAGACAAAGTAGAGTAATTCAAAAAATCGTAAACAATTTTTTGTCATTCAAATATTTCTTAGATCTATTAAAAACTTTTAAGAAAGTAGGCATATTTTCAAACATCTGGCACGGACCCATATTTTTTATGCAGTGTTATAATAAAAATACGGCGGTTGAAAAATACATTTAAAAATAATCGTACAAATTTAATTTTAAATAAAAAAAAGCTTTATGAAAGTTCTCGAAAAATCAGTAAATTTTTGAAAAATGGGAATTGTAGATTTGCCATTTTTTTTCAAAATAGCACTATTCATACATAGGGATAAAGTGACGTTATCCGTAAAATTAAAAAAACTAATATGAAGTCAATCTCTAGATACCAAACCTTCTTTGAACCGGATACTTATTCTTTCGCGTCTATATAAGAGTGTTAGATCAACAAGAGCGCTGTAGTGATCTATTTCATGAGGTTTTTATTTATATATAAATTATAATATTTACCTAAGCTGACGTATAATTTATCAAAAAATATATAAATATTATTACAAACAATTTAACGTTTGATATTTATCATAAAAACATATTTAAAAACTCAGTTACATTTATTTAAATTGATAAACATATCTCTTTCCAATATTACTTTAACCAATCCCTTGTTCAAAGTAGTGTAAATTTTGTAATACTTGATCAGTACAAGTTGTCACATATTAAATATATTTGAAACTCAAATTGTCTAATGGCACATAACAATGTAATAAAAAAATGCTTGAATTTTTTTGCTTTTCTTTTTTTATTCACTATTGAGGGTCTTACTAAATATGCACATCTAATTTATTATTTTATTGCCACTGGATTATAAAAGCTATATTATTGATATAGCATTTAATCAAAAAAATGTAAAAGTAATACAAATACGTATATATATTTATATTTAAAATATTAGTTAAAGGATAACCTAATTTTATAGCAAAAAGTGTGTAATCAATATTACATTAACACATTTATATCGTAATTCAAGACATACAATTATTAAAATATTTCTTATACTGTAATGATTCATATAAAAATAATAATGCTAAAAAAAAGTGTTAATCATGCTCAAATAAAGTTTCGTGGAACGATATAGTAAAAAAACTAACGACTCATAATTAACTTCAACATATAGATCAAACGCCCACTGTCAAATGCATTTTTTAGCATTATCCCACACAATTATTAGTAGCACACTGTGGTCCATGATATCATCACCTGAACAGATATTCTTTGATCGTCCACATCTCAATCCAGTTTATCATTGTCGATTGTTTGCGACTTTTACCGAGAAGTACTCTCGCAACTAAGATCGTCTAACTGTAAAGTTAGTTTCGAATGTGTTACGAAGCTCCGCTTCTGTGAGGCTAAAGTATGGCGTCCTCTTTTTACGAATGTGTGTGTATTTGTGCCTTGCTAACAGTAAAAAAGTTAACCAGACGTCACACTGTTTGCATAACGGTTGTTGTGACGTTAAACGATTTTCGTCGTGTTGCATGGGCGTCGCGTGGTGGGCGTCCGACTTTCCACTTGATATCTCTCGTTATACGCGTAAAATTCGTACGAGATGATTCAATTCATTTTTAAACACCATCTTCCAAATATGGTTATATTTCTACATGAAAAATATGTCGAGTAGTTCTTGCTAAATCCCAGATCTAAAATTTTATGATATACATTAGCACTGTAAAGTCTATTAAAACATCATCATCATTACGTATATTTTCACCGAAATTTTATGGTATCAAAATATCGACGAATCCAATACCTTTATATAGTTTGCGAGAGGTAATAACGTCATTATGATTATAATTTGTTTATATTACGCTCGTTTGAGTCACGCAAGTCAACGGTGGTTAAACGGCAGAGTGATTAATTATGAGTCATAACATTCTGGTTCGATACCTGGGTCAACAATTTGAGTCAATAGAGCAAAACAAAAGTTCTAATATAAATTATTTTCCAGCGAATATTAATGTGATCTTTATTATTTTAAGGTAAGGCAAAAAACATGCTTTTTGTATTAGTTTGAATTGTATTTTGAGTTTAAAGTCATCTAAAATATGTCTCAGGATATATTAGATACTACAGTACTTCAAAAGGTTATATTTTACTCATTTTTATAGCGTCAAGCTTGGTTCAAATTAATTAGAGCTATGCATTGACATCAAGAAAATGTTAAATTTGACTAGCATGCGAACATCAATTATCTAAGTTTTTTACTATTATAAAACAATTTCATGTTTGTCCTTAATTAACTTCTAGAAAATTTAGTCACTATACCTATTTTAATAACTATTTTTCACAATCGCATTATTACAAATTTTCCATATATAATGTCTAATCCTTTTATTGTTTATAGAAACATGGAATTGTATGTAAGCTTAAAAATATAAAATTAGTCGTTAACATTGCATATAAAAATGTTTTAAAATCTATTATTTATATGTCAATTTTATTATTTATTATGGATTATGTTGCGATCCTTACTTTTATCTCTAAGATATTTTAAATAAAGTGACGATTTTATTAAGTTTTCAAATAGTCGCCATTTTAAAATAAAATATCGCATTTGGTTGGCTAACGAACTTAGTTGAGACTATTTTTAAATACAGTTTTATAGCAATACGATTGAAACTACGCCAGTTATCGTGTTCCCAAAACCTGTTTAATTTCATATTAACGATTTATAACTATTTTATTTTGCTTTTAATTTTTATTATATAAGGTTTTCGACCTCTATACTTTTTATTATGATTTTTCGTGAAGGGGTGCTTTTCGGGTCTCCCAGCGATGGTCGAAGATACAGCATTCATTTATTTGAAAACGTGATAAATCCTTCTTGAGTAGATTCATTTCTTAAAAACTGTATTTTGATTTAAGTTATTTGCGCGAAAATGTTACTCTTAGCACTTTGAAATCCATACATATTAAAAACCCTTACGACTTAAATTTATATCAATGTAATTAATGTATAAAACATTAAGTGTAAGAATAAGTTTAAAAATGCTTTTATAAAAAATAATTTAGCAGCTAATTTTGATAATATATTTACAATATATAGCACTAGACTTTCTTGAAAATAAATTATTTATATGATAGTGGATTCTAATTCTTAGCAATTGCTTATTATTGTAATGTCGGTTAATTCATATATAAATCCTAGATATGAAGATTTATTATTTTGTTGTAGAAACAAATTCATTAAATAAATTTATAAAAAAATATGTATGTGAATTTATGAAATACCAATATTTAGTATATATGCATTAAACATATATACAGAGGCGTCATTTAGTGTGTGTATGTGGGGAAGGGGGCATTCCCCCTCCTTTGAATTTGGCTAAAAAAATGCATGACAATAATTGAATTAAATGCATGACATTAATTGAATTAAATTTTAATGAAATCAAAATATTACTTATTATTATATTATTTTACAGTAAATGTATATTTTTCAGTTCAAATACACTTTCATCGGTAGATTTATATTTCTATCAGCGAAAATATAATTTAACTGATACGTGCTAGTGAAATTATATGCTGCTCTAAAATGTCCATGAAACTCAATTTGACAGTTGCGATACGTACATTTGCTGTTCAAACCCAAACCTAACCTACATGAATTTATCAAACCAAACTTGACCAATTAAAAGTTCTAAGACTAATTATGGTTTTAAACTTTCATAAGGTCAAGTCCAAAATACAAACTATTTCAATTCATAAGTTGTCTGCATTTCGATATTACACTGTTTTAAAAATATGACAGCTATCCTTACCGATATTATTACGGACTTCTTATATGAGAGTATTAGTCAAAGTGTATTCAAATCGAATTTATTGCTTTTGGCGTGGATTTTTGACTTTTGTGAAGTGATAATTGTTTTTTGCGCTCTCCTATTGGTTAAAATTCGGTTTAGATATTCTTTATTCGATTTTCACTTATTGTAATATTGTTATAAATAGTCTTAATATGAACGTTAGATAACCGAATCTTTTCACTACGACGCGAAAGCTCGATTTTATTGCTTTTGACGTCGATAGGTAAGGGTATTACTCTTCCTGTGAATTTGATTAGAAAAATGCACATCAATCAATGAGATGAATCTATAAACCTCTGAATTTAAATTAAATCTAATTAATTAAAAAACGACCACTGACTGGCCAGCTTTTGCTCCCCTGTAATGCCGTCCCTGCATATATAGTGATTTTATATTGCTACATTTAAGTAAGGTTAATTACTACAGTACAAATTTAAATATAAGTTTTATCTTTATTTGCATATTGTGAGTTTCTCTTCAAAAATTTTAGTTTATTTCAGTACTTTTGCCTAAAAATTTCGAAACATTCTCTAATGTAAATATTTAAAGAACTCGGGTTCATATTTTAATTTTACTACTAAGTGGCATATATCTAGAAGACATTTCTGTTAAACGTAAAATATATACATATATGATCACATTTTATTTATGTATATAGTATGATTTAATCGATTTATACAATTATATATAATTTAGTAACAATTAATTGTTGTAAGAAAAATACACGAGTCAATACAAAATGATATCATAGTTATATTGTAGTTTTAGAAACGCACTTAGTCATATTTAATATTGAAAAAATAACATATATGAGATGCTTTAACTAAAATGGAGTCTTCGATGGTTTGCTGTGTCAAGCAAATAAAAAGTATGTTGTCTATTTGACCTGATTGACGTCCCAAGAATAACTGTCTAGATTGGCTCTCAAATGTTGCTATTCCTAGCGACTGGAGAAGGAAAAGGCGTTCCTAGAAGTACTAAAAACTTTTTTATTATAAAGGTCTTAATAAGCTTTTTTATCTCTAATAAATATGCTTTTAAAATGGTTCCGAAAAACATGGTCTTATGACGAATGGTCGCCACAATAGAATATGAACTATGGCTCACATTTATTGTGTGATTTCTACATAAAATACTCTTCATGTGTTAAATACTATACATATAAAGATAAAAAAAAACCTTGTTTGCCATTTAAATTTGGAATTATTAAAACATATTTTTTTATTGGTATACCCTCAAAATGATAGTATAAAGGTTACAATTAAAAAATGTTTCTGTATCTGTATATTCAAAAAATATATCTTGATACGTTGTTTATGAATATTTATCTTGTTTAAATTAAATGCATTCACTTTCCGCGTATTCAAACAGAACAAACAAAATTCATTCGGTGAAGGTTGAATTATGTATATGAATTTATCTTTCGCCCTGTTTAAAATTGCTGTCAGTGTGTTACAATTGTTTGGCCCACTCGTTTATCTTGAAAAGCGTCGGATGACGTGGGTATTGTCCGTGAATGATGTATGCGATTCATTATCATCTATTTTAAACGCAAATTATCATTGTAGCACTTTTTACCGTGGCAAACTATTGTACCACTCACACTCAATGATGCGGACGATTTAAAGTGCGCACAGCATAAGAAGACACTCAAGGATTTAAACACTAAAATGCAGTTAACATATTCAAAATCTATTTCGTAATTTTATATCAACCTCTGCCATTTCAATATTCAAAGTATACATAGGAAAATAAGACCCGGATGCGTTTTATCGGTGATGTTCTTTAAGCAAACTAACACACCGAAAACCGCCGTAAATGGACCGAACAAGTTTGTTCATGACAGGTACCCAAATGAACCAAAAATTAAAATTTAAATATAGATTTGTAATAATAATTCATACAGTACCCGCTTTCCTCTATACACGATATATAGTTTCATTGGATAAACGTCTGCTTATATTTGATCTACTGATATTGATACTACCGACAACGTAAACCACAAATGTAAATACAAGCATGAACTCGTGTGACCCAATACTTGCTCTCACGGATTTGCTCTCAAAAACGTATCCAAGCAACCTCCAAGTGGAAGTAATCGATTACGTGAAATTCAAAGCGTTCACGGGTGCGTGTAACGAAACTCAAAGTGCAACGCTTCAAATCTAATTACCGATCTTCTCAACGAATAACTATTATTAGTCTCGAACCGAGTAAACACTGACCTACAGAGTCGATATTCTCGGTTGCAAACATGCAAATTTGCCAAGATTTTTCAAAGAACTGGAACGAACAGCGAGATCAAATCGATTCGTTTTCGTGGCAAAGTCTCCAGTCACGACCGACTCGGCCTCAAACTTTTAGAGACGTTTTATATATTTTTTTCACTCCAGCTGGTAGTGGTTATGGATCTGAGTGTACACAATAGATTCTTTAGGTGAAAGGCCTTACGTAAAACGGGCGTTAGTTACGTCCCGGAAAGGTGAAAGAAACGAGAGGAATAAAAAACGCGAAACGTCCAACGCATTAATGTTCATTTATCACCTATTGTCTGATGAAATTCATATATAGTTAAAAACATACACAATGAAATTTGAATTAAGTTCAATTTAAGAAAATAATGAAAGTCTCTTACTTTCATCTATACTTTCACAGAAAAGTAAGTATAGTATGATCATTAATCTTAGTGAGAGACAAATTGCTTTAATAATATAATACAATAAATGGTTTTCTAAGCACAACTATATTTTCTCTATGACATATGTTTGATGCTTCACTTTCAAAATCAGAACGTACAATTTAATTTATTTTCAAAAACCTTGTGCTATATTTACCCATTACTATTGATTTCCAAATCTTTGTTGTCTGAGTATTATGGGACTTATTTTATCACCCGTGACACATTTCTAGTGGGCGTCATACAATTTTTTGTTATAGAATAAGTTTTATCCTAATGTATCAGTGATTCAAGATCAACTTTCAATAAAAATCTCTTAGCATCGTACATCATAAACATGTTTGTTGTGTATGAATCAGTCATGCTTTCAGAAACATAACTTTAACACTAATTGTCTATTCTCAGATTGATAACAATGCCGGCCCCAAAAGTTACTTGTCAGCTTGTCAGTTGGTGCTTGAATTAACTAAAACACCGCGATCGATAACCTTAACATTTAAACGTGAACATTGTTTGTGACCATATGCTGCGTTTGGATTAGAAAATAAGACGAGTGTCACGTGTGACACCAATAATGCACGTATCGTATGATTTAATGGAAGTACTCGGTTTCACGGAAACGTGCGTTTCTCCTAACGGTGGAGGAATTATAATGCATTGCCAAGCAGCGAACCTTGACCCAAAGTGTAACAAAACACACGCATAAGTGTTCGTTGTTGTCATTGAACAAACAACGACCGAAAATCGATCCAGTCACACAATAATTAGACGGTGATTGAGCGTGACCGAAACAGCGAGAACAAGTGACAGGCTGTGTGTATGTGTATCGTTTTCGTGACGGTTTTTCAAAGAGAATTTTGCCTTTCGTGCCGCTTGCGAGGGCACCAGAACGTGATGTTTAATTATAAACAATGGGATACGTTTATGCGGTTGATTCGTATCGAACAGTAACGGAATGAAATATAAGTTGCATTCCTATGAGCAGTGGTTGCATGCTTAGTTATTTTAGTTTATAAATTATAGTGAGGGTTGGTTGATTGACGATAGAGGCGAGCCCCGAAAAGTCTCTTACCGTTATGGACCGGATTATATTCGTCACAATTGCAACGAATACGCGGTCTTCTTAAATCTTTTCTTTTATTGCTCTTAACGCAAATGACAGAGAGACATATTGTTAGTTAATGTGTTACCCTCATGCATTATTTTACCGACATTATGACTTGGTCAAATTGTCTTAACCATGCAACGATGCTCACTTCAGCATAGGCCTTTAAAAACGTGATCCAAAGGTTGAATGTTGCACAATTTTGTACGCTTGCGGTCTGTTTTTGAGATTTTTTGCTGCGCATCTGAAAAAATCTTGACATTTTCTTTAATTAAATACCTGCTTAGTATACCATTAAAAAAAATGTGCTGTTTGGATAAATAAAAACCTGCACGATTTATCAAAGGTGTAAGTCGATGACTAATACTTGAAAGACTTTCGAATCGCACATGATATCTAGTTTTTTAATGTCTATCGTGTCTGGGAGATAAGAGTTATTGAATATTATATAATTCTAATTTTAATTCTAACTATTTAGGGGTGTGATTTCGCAGCTAGTAAAACGTAGGTGGAAATTAGTGAGAATTTTATTAGATTATAATTATATTGTGACAGACTATGATGGGCTAAATGTCTTTCTCCGGTAGTGGCGGAGAAATTGGCGCAGGGATGATATCCGTAGAAGATCCTGGGAGTTCTGATTGGTGTGGTAGCGACAGTATAACAGAGGTTGATCCCTCTCTGCTCTGTTTGTTATCCGCGGACGGGCCGAATCTGCTCCTTAGAGTGTGCCGTTGTCTGCCTGGTCCTCATTGGAGACTAGCCAATCGTTGCACTCGCTTCTTAAAACAACGAGATATGTATATCGAAAGTGACGTTTGCGTGAAAGTTGAATTGTGCAACGGGAATGCTGTAGGCATACGGTGATTTTTGTGTTCTGGTGATATATTGTTTCCCGTGACCGTTTCATAACAAATAAACATTTATTCAATGCGCCGGAGAATCCTTGCGTGTTATTTATTGGAAACCGAAAGGGGATAACTTTTCACCCAAAATTCACACCGGAAAATCAGTTTATTTTTATAAACATGTAAATTACCACATATATCGAAAAATCTAGATGTCGCTATTAGACAGTAGAGTTAAAATAGCAGGTCTTGAAAGTCGGAGAGTCTTTGATGGCGTGCCAAGTTGTATTATTGTTGTCTGTAAAATCGTAGAGCAGCTGAGAACTTTCTTGATGTGTTCTAGTGATGATACTGGACAATTATAGGTCGAGATAGTTCTTGAGTATCGCAGATGAGGATGCTTGCGGTTCAATTGCATCGCTTGTTAGACATACCGACGAAGTGTGTTTACTCATTAAAAGAAAAACGGTTCAGATGGCCATTTCAGTGATCGGCTTTCAAAGGGTAGAGGAGCAATATTATTATGCGCATTTTTAGCAGTACTAATGATTGATTAATGTCTCAGGACGAATGTGTACTATTTATAATTATTTACGCAATTATTTTGTCACGTGATCTCTTTTCCATTGTTGTGAAAATACTGTTTTTTAAAGGATCGTTGAAATGACCTCGAAATTATAACAAATTATACAGAGTTTAAAAACTCAAATATTATTTCAATGAATTATTATTTTCTCGTTTTATTTATATTGATTGGTAATAATCAAGAGCTTCTTTATTTTATTTTATTTTACAAACCGATGGATCACTTCTGTTAGCTACCGTTGTTTATAGTTAGAAAGTAAATGAATTTAGTTAACCTTAGTAGACATCTATTTGCAAAACTTCTTTTAAATTTAAATAATGATAAAAATACGCCGTTTTTTATGAAGTTTTATTTTAAGTTCGTTAACCATATTTTTTTCTATAATTTTTTTTCAAATACGATACGACTGAATTTATAGTTTATTTTAGCTGTAGTATCATTATATATTTTTGTAATTTAGACATCATTTATTTAATTTATAAAATCAGCAAAACTATATTTTTACCATTGTCTGACAAAAAACTACTTTTTTGGTGCACTTTAAAAATTGATTCATGATTTATTTATTTTATTAATTTATTTAGATTAATAGCTAATTTTTACAAAAAACAAATTTTATCTAAACATACATATAATATATAGCATAAACAGAAAATAAAAAAGACTTAATTTATTTCTTAATGTGCGAAGGTGTTTTTGTATTCCATTTAGGAAACCCGTTACAGTTTTATTTTTGCGGATTGTCTTTGAAATATTACTGTACAGTACTATTTTTATAGCAGTTGAGTTCCATATAATAAGTAAGAATATTGTATTATAAATGTAACAAATTCATAATAAAAAATTACAGTATTTTTTTAATAACATTAATAGCAATTTTCGTTATTGTAATATTGTATAGAATCTCTTGTCGTACATAGATTTTTTCTAGCCTCTGTACATTTTCGTTGTAGTCGTTTTAATCACTTCTTACGGTTAAATGTGCCATATGGCTATACTAATTATTTCACTGAGATTAAACTTGGTTCCAATTCTTGCCACAAGTATTAAATAATCTGATTTTCAAACATCAATCAAAATAGTAGAATAGATTAGTGTATTTTGTGTCGGCATTAGATGAAAATATAAATTAAAATATTGTGACTTTTGTGTTATATTGTATTTTAAATTAACTATTATTTTGATTTACTGGTTTTTATCCTACGATAGTAATTTTACTTTAACGATATATTCTAAATTTTGACGGGATTTTTATCTGTGAGTGACCGATTATAAATCTTGTAATATAGTATATAAAATAATTTAATTATAAAATCGGAATCGATTTATTTATTTATTTAACTATAAAATAATGTATTTAATAGCATATCCGCTAAATAATAATTAAAACATTGTCATAAAAGAGAAAGCCGAACCATCACCGAAATGCATCACACTCTAAACGGATATCAATATTAATAAGTTAGTATTTTCATCATCACCGTAATCATCATCATCTCGATGATCAAACATTCAACCGGTTCTTATATGCCAAATCTGTTTTTTATAGTTCGGTAAAGATTATAATTCACTGATCACACATATTATCTCATAGTTATAAGTAATAAATTCACCATTACGAGTCGTGTATGAGTAATATTTGACAGGCAAATGTATGGATAAGATAAACGTTTATATGTAATACTTATGTATCTTAATGGCGATCGCTTGCGAGCCAATTTAAACTAGTTTCTATTATTAACGGCCCCGTTTTTTGGCAACGCATGAGTGGTTAATTGATTGCAAGTGGACCGAATTCAATTTTTGGAACGATAGTTTTAAATAAAAAACGCATCCGTGTTTACTATTTGGGAGAAATGTTAATGGCTTGTTACATTTAAGCTTGAGATGATTTCGGAGAATTACAGCGAAGACAAAGAGCGAAATTCTTTTGTGAAGAAATGTTTTTGTACATTTGAGACTTTACTTACATTTTATTACATTTTCCGAAGGAGGCGAACGAACAACGCAGCAAAGGAACAAAGAGAGATTTTCGTTCAAGCGTTAAATATATTTTAATGGATTGTCAAAATATACACCCAGTTATTCTAGCATATTTATCCAATTCTCAATTTTAAATTTGAATCGATTCATTTCACGCTCCAGTTTCCAATATCGCATCTCAGCGTTCGTCGAACTTAATTCAATCAATCTACATTAGGCAATCTCCGCTTTTTTGAGAATATATTACCATCTAAAACAAACTATGTGCGCTTCGGCAACTTTCTCGTCGTTCGTTAATCTATTAAAGATTTTTGACTGTTTTTGCTTTATCGACATTTACCGAATTGTATAATAATGTTTAAATGCGTACTATTTTGAATTATATGTTTGTATAAAAACTTTGATATATACATATATTTTGCGATCGTTAATTTATTTCTTAAAGTTCTCAAAAATCTGTTTCTTATTTGGAGAATAATATCTTCAAGATCATAACAGATATTTTTTGGTAATATTTAGCTTAATTTTGACTTAATAAATTGTATTAATGTAGCATGTAATTAGCGAGTCTAATTACTGTTTAGTCGTTCGCTACCGTTCGCCACCTACAGCTATGATAATTGCACGTTGAAAAAACTGTTATGTGTTGCATTGTTGCAGAATTGCTCTATTGCGCAATTTAAGCTATGATTACAGTTGCGTTCGCAAAACACGATTCTTAAATTGTCAATCTTATATATTATGTCATATGAGTGCTCTTAATGAGACGTCTACCCTCAGAGTCGGACTTCAGAAAGTGCCACTCGAAAATTTCATACACAAAAAACGATTTATGCGAGTCTGGGTGCTGTTGAAAGCCCACCAAGCTTCAAGTGGGACTTTGAACTCCACTTCGCAAAACACACGGACTCGACATTAGCGAAGTTTTACCGTCGCTCGAGTACTCTCCGGCGATCATCTACGGATGGGAAATTTAACGAGAAATTTAACGTGACGTCGTTTGTGCCCTTTTATGGCGGCCGCTGATAAGATCTGGCGGCTTCGGAGAGCGAACGAGGAAGTAATAAACAACGATAGAGTACGTCGTGATCGAATTTGGAAAGAGCTGCTGTCCAAAGTCACGACTGTTATATCGGGTCACTCTAGAAGTTCATATAAACTAAATAAAACGAAGAATCAAACTAAATCTTGCTGTTTTCCGAGGCTATGCTCATTCATTAAGAAAAACATTTTGCTGTCGCAAGATCTTTAGGTAAGATCTTACGACTCGCGTCTCACATAATTCAGACATAAACTTCTTGGTAATTTTTAATTTTTAGAGGCAATGCATACCAATGTAGAAAACTAGATGTTCCTATAAGCACTAATCTTTAAGTCAGGTCCATTTTTGAAAAGAATTTGTCTATTAATTGAGCATACCAGCAGTTTCATATCATATGTTAGTGAGCAGTGGTACAAACAACGTCTTTTTTAATTCACATAAATCATTGGGGGTATATCAAAAGACAATGAGTTGTCTGTATTTCACTTTATCAATGCTTTCACCCAATTAAGTCCAAAGTCACTTTCTTTAGTTTTTTCATGAGTTTTCCATGAGAAATCATCGATCGACATATTTCTAATTCTATAATTTATGACGGCATTTATCAAAGGTAATTCAACAGTTTGTTTCAATGCAACAAAGCTTGATTATTATTTTGCCGATAGTGTGAATAAGTGCAATCGAACCTTGGAATCAGAATTTTTAATAATTTCCTAGTATTCTCTGGTTGGTTTATATAAAATATGTTAATTCATTTCTAAATTTAGAATTAATGACGGTATCTATTTCAGTGTTATAAAGCATGATTAGTATTTTGCTGATAGTGTGAGGTTTGTTCTTTCTTGAATTATCAAACATAATGAGTGAATCAGTCTTTTGAATCAGCATTTTCAGTATTTTTTTTAGTTTTCTCTAATTAGATTTTTGTAAAATATGCGAGAATTGCAACAACCTTAAAAATTAGCTTAAAGGCCATTATAATAACCATTTCTAACAAATGAAAAAATGGAGAGATCTTGGGACAATATAATTTAATTCATAATTGTAAGTATTTCATGAACCAATTATTAGCACATCCCGAGACGTTACTCCCTCGTTTTCATTTTTAAGTACCAGAAAAGCTACATTTATGTATAAAAAAGATGCGTCATATACAATTCGCACTAATATGCGCAAAAAAGTATTTTTTTTTCTTTGCCTTTTCGTTAACGAGAGCCGGAGCGGTCATACAGACGTTTAATTTTTAAGGCGTGGGTGTGTCCGAAAAGCGATGCAATTGGCCCGCCAACAACCTCACCTGCGATTTGCCAGAGTCTCAATTCAGCGGTATAAAAATGTGACCTTTGGTCGCAGAGAGACAGATGGGCAGATGTAGAGACCAGAGTCGTCATTTTAGTTATTTTCCAGAAGGGGTAAATGCAAGTTTTTTCAGTATTTCTATTTCATTAAAATGCATGGTATTTCATTTAATGACATGCATTTTTCTACACCCCCCCTAATGACGCCCCTGTTTAGAATCGCATTGGGAACGCACGTTACCGAGCGTTCCCACTGCGACGGCACCAACACGATTTTATTGCTTTTGACGTGAATTTTTGACTTCTGAGAAGTGATAATTGTTTTTGCGAAATCAAAATTCGGTTAAAATACACTTTGACCAATATTCTCATATTTATTTATTTATTTATTTATTTATTTTAAATTGTAGGTAAATTTGGAATTTTCATTAGATCAAGTTCACGTAAGTTAAGTTTGGGTTTGAACATCAAATGTACGTTTCGCAACTGTCAAATTGAGTTTCATGAACATTGTAGAATAGCATATAATTTCACTAGCGCGTATCAGTTAAATTATATTTTTGCTGGTTTAAATTAATTATATCTACTGGTGAAAATGTATTTGGACTAAAAATTCACACTCATTGTAAAATTTATACCTTGCATGTAAATAAATAATGATTAGTATGTAAATATATATAAATTACTGTGTATGGAAAAGTTGAAATCATATAATTTTTCTAGCATATATCAGTTAAATTGTATTTTAAAAAGTTTAAAAATTGTGATTAATTTTGGAACTTTTATTAGGTTTTTATTTTAACAGTAAATGTACGTATAGCAACTATCAAATTGCGTTTTGAAATTTTTTTTAACAGGTTTTGAAAATATATTTGGACTTCACTAGTAAAAATATAAATTTACTGAAAAATACACATTCACTAACACTTATACATTGCATGTAAATAAATAATGATAAGTATTTAAATGTATATATTACTACGTAAGTCATATAATTTTTCTAGCATCTGCCCAATAAATTATATTTTTACTGGTAAAAATATTTTACCGTTGAAAATATATTCCGATAAGATTTCACTGAATAACATATTTAAAAAAATAATTTCGAGATAGATTCGTGACTTTTTTTTAGATTTTCTTTGCAAGATAACCGGAAAATTTCCGGTTTAAACTCAGGGACATCATTTTAGCTTTTTCTAAGGGGGGAGGGGCAAAAGTTGGCCAGTCAAAAAATTACAAATTACAAATTTAATTAGGAATTCCTAATTAATTTTAGAGCTCGACATTGACCCCTGAATAACTCCTCTTTCACTGACGCGTTCTGCTACATTCACCATGGATTTTTCTTTGTTAACTAATTGCGGTCATGAAAGCGCATTGTTGCGTCTCCTGTCATTTTAGCGAGGCTAATGTGTGAAAATTCGGCCAACCAAAATAGGTGAAATTGGAACAAATACGATATACTCCAATGCGTTCTTATTATTCTGTCTACTAAAATATTTACATCAAAATTATTTGTATTCAATTATTATATATACATTGTCTACATATTTACATAATAAATTATTAAAAGCATGGTTGATAACATTACATTTGATCATAATAAATTTATTGTATTTATTTCAAACGTTAAACGTTTCCTTTAACTTATAAATGACGCCATAAATACATAGTAATAAAATTATATGATCAAAGTTGACGATAAATAATAATATAAGGAGTATGAGCAATTAAGCAGGCATTGAATATAAATCTTTTGTGCGACTTGAAACACTGTTCAGGAATTTATTTGACAACCAATTTATCTTTGAAACATCCTTTATATAATATGATATTACGACAAACTTGAATAAAGGCATATTATTTTTATGTTATAATTTATTGTTATGGTATAATAAAATTTAACTTAAGAGTCATTACGTTAAATATTATTTTTATTTACATCTTAGGTATATATCAATTAAATAGTCTATAGACTAGGGCCATGCATGTTATTAAAGCAAGGTAAAGCTGAAGAGACTTAATGTGTTACAATGACACTTGTCTGCTACAAAATATCGCTGAGAAGCATAATTACCTAAAATTATATTTAAGTGAGAATATTTGCATATGCAAATGAATTACGAAGAGCGGCTGGTCGGTCAATATTGTATGAACGATGAAAATGTATGCATGAACACTTGAATTTTTTTCCATGGATGAATATTTTACAACCAATAGATTAACATTAACATGCTTTTTTTTCTATTGTAAAATTTGTACTTCCTTAACACAGTAGTTTTTATCTAGGGATTTTTCATTGACTGGTGATAGTCTGTATGTCTGTAAAACCCACGTTAAAACACCATAGAGTTTATGTTAAAACCGAGTCAAGATGATCATTGCAAAGTTAGTGGATCATGTTTATTTTGGTTTAATACGTGAACTTTTAAAACAAATACATTAAGCGCTTCCAAAACCAACATCTCTGTGCTTGGTACGATATATCATCTTGTATTATAATTTTGATTGAAAAAAAATAAAAATTAAAGCTCAACGTTATTGCAACATTGCCCTTCAAAAATGACAGATTTAGTGACAAAAAATTTGATCATCAATAATAATGAAACGATAAATGATTTTTAATTGTTTATTAAATTAAATCAGGCATATAAATCTAGGATACGCTTTCAACATATACATGTTAACTCTGCTGTACAACCGGAATTTCGTTAGATCAACAACCGTAACATCCTTCACGACTTCTGAACGCAACATCTGACTCGCTGCACTGATTAAGCAATGCCATCCTGTTTGAGCCCATATCAATACGTCTGATCGACAACACATAATGAGAACTTAATCCTGAACGGGGCCCTAATACAGGAATGTCAAACACGGGGTCTGCGAACCATATGCGATCTGAGAAAGGTCGAGTAGCTTATATTAAATTAGGTTTTTTTGTGGTTTGCCATAGAATTGGACGATTAGAGCAAGGTGAACATATTTATAAAACTTTAATCCAAAACACAACAAACTTTAAATATTGTCTTTTTTATTACCTATTTATTTTTCATTATTAATATATTAATATTGTAGAAACGATCCAGAAGCAGTCCCCCGCAAATATTTTTTTTTAAATTGAAAAAGTTTCAGAACTTGTTTCGAGTGTAAATTGTCATTTTTAAAATATTATATTATATTAAAATAAATAACACATTTTTCAAACTTAGAAAATTGACTTAAATTAAAATGAGCATACAAGTTAATGCATATTCAAGTTCTAAATAATTTTATTAATTTTTCATAACTTTAGGTATCTTTAAAATTTTAATTTTATTTAAAATATTTTTTTAATAATGAAGATGTAAATATCAGATGATTTTTTTTCGCAATGTATCAACTTTGTATAACTAAAATACAATTAAAGTATTTAAAAATCATGACGTTGGCATTTCGTCAACCACTCACCAATTTATACTCGGAACGAAAGCACCCAAGTCTAGATATTATATTTAGTGAATTAGATACACATTATATGATTTTATTTTATAAATTCTGACTTAATATAAATATCAATAAAGCTATACATTTTTTATTTAAGTATTAAAACAAAGGGTAAAAAATTAAAAATATAAAATAAATAAATTTAATGTTCATATGGTTGCTTCATTATTAGATTCGTTCTCTTTGACTTTATATTTCACTCTGATATATGTTGCTACTCTATAATAATTATTAATACAGGATCTCAATCAGGCAAAGGCTTCCCAAGTAAATTGATACTCATCAAATTCGTGATGTGGTCTACAGTAAGACTGCATCTCAATATTGTACATATCACATTCATTAAGCTTACGCCTTGTTCAGCTTCTGAACTGACTTCGTTTTCGATATTGTATCAAGCAACACAATAGTTTTTAATTAGACGTTTGCATCAACTAAGTTGCGAAAGTCTAGTTCTAAAATCATTAAGATTTCATCCAAATTTTTTTTTAGCCTCTGACCACGGAGGATCAATTTCTCAAGTGGCCAAGTTGAAGGATTGAGTACTTTGAATAGTTGAATAAATAACTATAAATTTTATCATTCACACCTATTTTTGAGATAGGCGTTAAACGATAATAAAGGGTAGGTCTTTCCAACATTTTCGTGCAATAAACAAATTCTGCGAATTTCGGTCATATTAGTTTAACATCAGTCTCAGTACAACGCACATTAGCGGATAGTCCAGCATAATCACAAGATCAAAGCCGATAATATTTCGCTGAAACTCCAGCAAAGACTCTGATTTTCAAGATCAGCTATTTCCAGTACTTTTGTTAAACGATTTGTAATATGATCACGTGTATTCGGCAAGAGAGGATTTACAATTCATGTGGCTCTTTCATTAGGATTCGTTCATTATAACAGTATTTTTTTATGTTAGACCTACTCATTTTTTTAAGCTTAAATTTGCATTTCTATACCCAAAGCAAAATAGCTAATGTATTCTGCGATGCAATATGAGTTTGTCATGCCTGCACTGGCAATGGGCAAGTGCGAAGCGGTCAGGTGGCATTTCGGAAGGCGGGTGGTCGTAAAGCGGTCGCACACCTGTACGCGGCAATTTCCCACGGCACCGCCGCGCACTAAAAAAGCAATCATCTTCGCGAGATAAAAAATCTATACGTATAAACGATGATGTAAAGATAAAAAGAGCGGCCATTGTGGACCGCGTGTGCAACGAACGGGGGCGTCCGGTGCACCTCGAGGCGATTCTTTGTCGCGTCAGATGGGTTCTTTGGTCTGAAGTAAATTAGAGTAGACTCTTTAATCTTTGCCATTTGCGAAACATGCAATTTTAAATTTAAGAAGTGTAATTCAACACCAGATGTCTAACAAAATAATCAGACATAATCCAAAATTAAGAAATAGCCCTTATAATAAAAATATCGATTAGAGCTGAAGGAATAATTTATTAATTTAAATTATGTTGTTAAATAATAATAATAATAAAAATAATATATTTTGTATCCTAAATATACACTAAATGCGTTTGTTTACTTCTCATTATGTTACTAAAGTAGATTTATATAATCTATGATATAATTCGCAAAGTATGCCATTCTGTTACTGCCTTAATAATAACTCACACTAATTCTACACGCTAGCTACATTCATATTTACAGTTTTTAAAGTAATAATATGTAGGTATGTACTTGAATAATTATTGTAAGTTCAAAACTAAATATTATAAATAAATGCAATTTATCGATTAAAAAAATCTGCTAGTTGCAAGATATTGGATAAATAAAAAGCAGTGATTTATAGCAACTATGTCTGAATTTATTTTTTAACGATAGCATACATTAACCCAAAAAGAATATTATACGTTAATTGTGTTTTACAATTTATTTATTTAACTACTTAGCATTTTTTAAAGTTATTTAAGTGAACGCCGTATATTTGTGAGCTATGGTACCCACCCGTCGTCGTTCCGAAAAGTATTTTACTTGTTCCGGAGATCTTATTTAGGTCCTCTGTAGAGTTCTCAAATATTCCTACTTTTCAACTATTCGAAATGAGTAAAACACATGAATGAAATATTCGAATTTTATTTTAATATATTCATAATTTTTCTCTGTTTTTACCGTTTTTTTTTAATTTAACTAAATACTGCAAAAAATCTATTAATTGTCTGTAAATGTCATTAATTACTTTCATAATCGTTGAAATTTTCGAATTTGATAAAATATGCATAACAAAATGCTGTGAGATTTACTGATTAGTAAGGGTGTCACATGGAAAATGTTTTTATTCAGGGAAGTAATTTTAGCTTTTTAAATTATCAAAATTGAAAACAGCTGCGATTGAATTAATTTAGAAAAAAATATGGAACATTTTAAATTCATAAGTTTATCGAATTTATTGTATATACAATAGCTGATAATGTTTTGTGCGAATTTTCATATGAATTAAATATCTAGAAATAAAATAACCGCGATAGAATTATTAAATTTACTGAAATAAAATTTTTGCGTGTCGAGAAAACAAATACAAAAACGTAGCACAAACATTTGCGACGCACACCTGTTTTTGAGATAAGCGTTAAACGATAATAAAGGGTGCGCCTTTCCAACATTTTGTTTCGTTTAACAAATGAATTCTGCGAATTTCGTCATTAGTGGATACAACCGATAAACATTTTATTTAAAAATATTTTTTTGTTGAGAAGAAGCGTCTCATTGTCTGACATTTCGAAACAAAGTGAAGAGATTTTGGAGCGGCACTAGTTGCTCGGGTATATTAAGAAAAAAACGTCTACATGTGTTGCTCATGTATACAAATTTCGAAGATTAGAAAAAAAATAATTCGAGATAGTATTAACGAATATTTGATCAAATATTCGAATATTCATATATGTATTGTAAATCCAGCGAATAATTCGAAGAATCGAATATTCGATTGAAAATCCGAGTATTCTGCTTTTAGCATATAGTCATCGAGAGCTTGATGTGTTTCAGAGTATAGGTAAAAATGCAGATTTACTACATTTAGAAAGATATCTGAAGATGCTTGGCTTTGTTAAACGGAGCGCGTTTCACTTTAAAAATGTATTGTCAATTCTGTACGATATGATTTTTGTAGTGCCCCAAATATAGCTTCATTGCCTTGGAATTCCAGTTAAACTGAAAAAATCTCAAATAGCTCTACTTAAGTACGGATCATATCCGTGTTTATATCTTAGTATATTTTGTTAGGAATATGGAGTACAATTATATGATTCAAGCTTCCTGGTACATTTAAAAACAAGGATGTTGATTTATGTATTAAATCTCACTGATTCTTAGCTGGCTATAATTCTATTGACATGACAATAAATAAGTCACCTGAAGTGTTATATAATGCAATAGAAATTGATTTAAAATATGAATGTTTATATCATTTGTCATGTGTTAAAGAATAGTACTATGTAACTAGGAATTTAGATATAACTTTTTATATAGCTGAAGCTACTAGTTCTTGACTATATTAAAGTAAACTGAGTATTAAAAATAAACAGATCTTCTAAAAATCGATCATCTGACTAGTAATCGTATAGTCTTCCCCTGCTTAGAATAAATTAGATCATACAAAATCAGAAAAAAATGTAAAAATGATACAAATCCAATATAATATCTCGTTTAAATGACAGCAAATTTCCCTTAATATGTGGTTTTAGTGTTTGAGTTTTGCCGTTTGATTTTTGTACATTTTTATTAAAATTATTACGTATTTTGAGAACAACGTAATTTATCTAAATAATATAATGATGCCCTTTCTCATATAATTATTTTAATAATAAATAATCTTACAATTAACTACAATCGCCAATATTGCGATCAAGGTCGTTTATAAACATAGTAAGGTATAATAATAATACACCATGAGGTTTACAAGTTGTAACATACAATTAATTGTTATTTGGTATATACATGGTATAATATAAAAAAAATGTAATTTGAATTCATATTTCATTCTCTACCATAATAGAACTATTATAATACAATCTGCTATAAAATTTTAGTAATATCAGAGTCACGAAAAATATAGTTTTATAATAACAATCATGAATCTAATTGACATCAGTGATTGGCAACTTTCACGCCCAATTGAGAGCCATCGGATTCCGAACGCCATTTTGTAACGATTTGTTACGATTTAACGTACGCACAAGGCGGAAATCCACCTCGATCATGTCCGTGTATTATCATGTTTTAATTACTTGATATTGAGGGAAATTTTCAATTTCCGCTCCACACGCACGAAATGATTACGTAACCTAGAACCTTATTTATAAATATTACCACAGTTTTTTTTGTTTATGCTACTACAGCAAAATGTATGTCAGACGATTTTTTTATATACTATAAACAAAGAACCGAATCAAATTGCGCTATTTGGTTATATTACAATATTGCAACTGCTACGTAAATTAACGTTAAAGTGAAATTCAATTCGCTTCATCTCGAATTGAGATTCTAACGCCGAAACGACTCAATAACCCAATTTTAAGATCTATTCGAAATCGATATCGATATTCAAATTTGCGTGAAATTCATAAGTAGAATATTCGCTTTGCATTTCTCTCGATTTCGATTTAAATATTATTAATTTTTAATGGTATTTTATAATAAAATACAATAATATTCAGTATTAGATTTTTATTATTATTATGTATAATTAATTACTTTCGATATGTAAATAATATAAAAAAAATCAAGTTATTAAACTATTACGTTACTAAACTTATTTTATAACATTATTTTTAAATGTAACACGTTACAGTAAGTTATGCATTTGGAATCGATTCTAAATCATTGATTTCATCCTTTTATGAATATGTTTTATAACAATATTTTGATAAATGCAATTTACTCTATCGCATAATGCATAATTCACAGTTATATTTTATGTATTATATAATAAGGACATCAAATATAAATTTTAGCAAGGACTATTGTAATAGAATTGGCTAGGAAGCGAGTACAATTATTTTCGGACGTGAACCTAATTTTTGCGGTCAGGTTTCGTACACGCCTCGAAAAGGTCGATCTAGACAGCGATAGAGAACCGTTGTTTATGTGCGAAAATAAAACGAATGGAAGCCTTCCGGGTCCAAGTAAGAGAGATCCTTTGGGAGATGCCGACGCGTGGGCCACGCGAATAAGACCGGTTCTTCCGTTATGTCAAGTGCGTGGAGTCTGAGATCTTTCCAAATATATCTTGACTATTTATCCTCTTAAATTAGAAATTTAAATACAATAATAAAATATATAATTTATATTATTAAATTAATAAAAAAAAATGTTTGGTGCCATATTTGTAAATTAGAGTCTTTTTGATATTATTAAGCTTTCAAATCATTCTTAAATATTTAATTTATTCATAATTAATGTTAATTAATTATTGATTTTTTCGAAACGCTTGCAAGTTCGTTCTATTTGAAGCCGATGGTTATATTTTTGCTAGTGAGTTATTATTTATCTCGTCTGGTTGGTTTATTCGCCTCATTTCGAATTGTGTGATCATCTCTTGCCTCGTGTCGCTTGATCGTCTTCTCTCGAATCATGTGATCGTCTCCTCTTAAATCGTGTAATCGTCTGCCCACGTGACAAAGTGTCAAATGTTTTATTCTTTTGATTCGACACAGCTCTGGCGTATCACATATGCGACTGTCATTTATACAATTGCATCGCTTGATTTTTCAACCAAAAAATATGTTTATACCTTAAAGTAAAATTATAAAGTGAACTTTGGAAATTGTTAATGCAATGGGTAAATTACAATAGTGTCAATAGACGCACTGTCTAGCTATTTACGCACAAAAGAGTAGTTTTTCTGGTGTTTTATACAATGTGCTAACAGTGAGGTGGTCCCGTGAATCTCTGATAATTTTGCTATTAAATATTATTTTATTGTTAGTTAGGCCTTTTGTCAAAACGGATTATTATTTCCTTTTCATAATATTTTAAATGAGTTTTGTGGAAGATTCAACCAGCTGCACAGAGTTATCGGATCTTCCACATTTAAATCAAAATTTTAAAACAAACGTTTGAAAATGCTGTTTTATAAATAAAATTAGCTATAAAAGATCCTTATTTTTTTTAAATTTTCACATGTACGCGTATAATTATATCATTTTGTTTATATAGAAGTTTGCCATCTATTTAAGAGTTCAATCATTAGTTAGTGTATTTTTTTTTCATAATTTACGTTTTTATAAAGGATTAAATCGATAATAAAAAAACGCAACGCATACTTTTAAATATAAATTAATTGATTGAATCTTTGTAGCAAAAAAAGTAATCAAGCTTAATCCCAGTGAAATAATGCAAACAGTTACGCGTTTTAACAAACCGTATAAATAATAACGAGTATAAAAAAATACATATGGTGAAAAAGAAATATCTAGAACAATTTTATAAATCATTAAAATGTTTTTTTATTGAATAAAATATTTATATATTTTTTTAGAAATTAGTTTCCACTTAAAAAAATTATATTTATATTATGATTCGCAAAGCTAATAATATGCTTTACATTATTTAATATGTACATATTATTGTAATAAATTATAAAACAATGCAATCAAACAAGATTTTTAAGTGTTCTTTTATACAAATTATAAAAGCGTTTAAAAACGACATGAAATTAAAAATATAATTGTCTTATCTTAGTTGAAAAAGTGATATTTATTATATTTATAATTATTATCTGGCAAATCCAACTGAAAAATTGATAAAAATATATGTATATTGGGCATAATTATTTTCATATAATAATAGCTCGAAATAATCCCGAAAGCTCTGAAAACATATTTCCATATAAATCGTGCCATTTTTTTTATTATCATTTCGATCGCTGCATTGTTCGTTAGTGAAAAAACGAATCAGCGCCCGTCAAAGACTATCTATCCATCTATATGTCAGTGTTTTCACGGGTTTGTATTTTCCTTTGTGAAGGCGCCGCTTTCGAATCTCGTTTTCCCAATTAAAAATTATTGCGCAACGAGAGCGCCGGTACGAATTTTCCGCTCGAGAGCGGAACGTGCTCTGGATTTTTCTCCGGAACCATTCGGGACCATTAGGCTGGATCAAAAAGTCACAAACGACGACAACAAAAGCGTCTGTATTCATTAAAACTATAACATAAAAAAGAGAATATAGATTTTTTAAAGTGGATTTTATCCAAAGCCAATTCAAAGCTGTTAATGAAAAGTAAAACAATAATAAATATACGCATTAGATTATTAATATAATGCAATATTTTTTATATATAGATCGATTATTAATGTATTTTTAATGTCAACAGAAATAAAGAAAGGATTACTTTACTTGGATTAAAATCACAAGCAGGGTAGCTGAGAGAAATTCTCGGGTACTTTACCACCCCTTCCTGCTCTTTTTGAAATATATTTTGTTGTCAGTTCAACAGACTATTTTTATGTTATTACCCCATATTTAGTAAGAATAAAATCTCTGTCACGAACAAAAAAAAAATAACTCAAACAAGCTGCACTTTTTTTTGCTGAGATAAAGGATGAATAATTTCAGCCGTTTTATTTGTTTGGTGTGAAAGCGTCTATTCAAAAATACTTGTTTTAAAAATTAATTAATTTATTAAAATTAAATTAAAACCATTGTGACCAAACAGGTTACCCCAATGGATCACGAGGGTCAAAAGATAAACAATACAAGCAGTGTATGCCACAGCTTCCAATTTTTCTACAAATACGTTCGCGCGTGCTAGAGCCGAGTCACAAGAAGAAAGTCGTATAAGTCGCACGAAAATATAATACGATTGTGTGCTGTTTTTGTTTCTACTTACGCTGCAATAACTCGGCATACTTCGGCGAGTTTATGCAGAGGTTGATAATTATGTTACACGTATGATATATTATTTAAAAAATATGATTTAAGACATTTAAAAAAATATTAAAATATTTTTTTTATATAGTGATACAAATTACATACATAGAATATATATATAAATTTACAAACATAAAAAATATATTCACAGAAAATTGACATAAAATTAAATTCATTTAAAAAATAAAAATTCAAAATAAAATCACTATTTTGATTCAAAAAAATCCAATGATTCATTCTCTAGTATTTTTTTATAGTTAACTTGCACGATATTCAATCAATGCATTTTCCTAAGATACTTCGTTGTCTCGCTTGTTCGTAAAGCTATTTCAAGGTTTTTCGTCTAAATCACATCCGGCTATAAAAGTAAATATTTCGACCTATTTCACACAAAATAAATAAAAATATAATATATAATATCACAGTAACTGGTTGTCAATTCCTATAATACGATGGTATTAGTTTAGTGTGCGTGTTTTTTGGATAAAAAGTGGAAGTTGTGGCGTACGCTGCAATACATTGTATTATTACAATACATAATAATATATATGTATATATACAATAAATATATAGTGAGAAAAATCAAAATATAAATTATTAAAATAAAACCATAAGTAGACCAGCTCCTCGTAGCTAACATTTAATATATCAATATGCAATGCCAGCATATTAAAGAGCCTGATGGTGACAGTCATGAGCGAGTTGGATAGTTGGATACGTTCTGACTTTAATGGACATCACAAGAAGACACGATCCTAATTCTCGAAGTCGTTCTGGAACTCAAAACTAGAATTCCTCGAGAATAGTTTAATTGTCGCCTGCACCCTTTAATAGTTTGAAGAAATGCTTAGCGATATAGAACTTTCTGGGAGAACTTAGCGAATCGTATCCCAACGCTTCTAAAAGAAAGACGCTGGGATACAAGAAATTTTCTAAACTTTTTTGAGGGAATATTTGGATATTGAAGGATTCCAAATTAAAGATTCCGAATAAAAAGCGCTGCAAACTAAAGTGTGATAAATAACCAATAGGTTGTCAAAATAAAATGCCTTCCATGAGGAACAAAGCCTAGAATAATTTAATTTAAAAGTGATTCCGAGATATTTAGTGGATGTTTCTCTAGTAAAAATGTTTCTACCGAGAAAGTGACACAGTATGGCACTTTCCGACACTAAATGGCAGACGGTTGACGAAAGCTCATCTCCATAAAAAATCTAAATCACTCTGTGAAAAGAAAGAGTTCGCAGCAGATTGAATGTATCTAAACAATTTAAATAATCTGCATACAGAAAAAACTTGAATTTATGTCATTAATAAATATCGTGAAAAATAAATACTAATCTGCTATAAAAATATCAAAGATTGAACCTAAACGTCACACATTGTATAATATAATCTATTATACAATAATAACATTTGTAAATATTTATTTTCTAATATGCTAGGATCGTGATTTGTAAAATAATTTTGTTCGACGTTATTTTTGAGTTCACCTCATAATTATATATGTATATATGGAAATTATTAAAAGAAAAGAAAACGTTATGCATTCATTAAGAACGCCCTCAAGAAAGCTGCCTCGTTAAGCGAGATAAAGAAAGTCACAGTTTAAACTTGCCTTAACTTTTGCTAATTATACAAAAGGAATTTTTCAACTTGATGAACAATGCGTACAACTTGGGTTTAAAATGAGTTCATAATATATCTCATAACAACGTTCGACAATAATAAGCTTTGAAAAACGCTTTGCCTCGAGGATATATACAGTAAATACACAACAATACATATTTATTACCTAACCGTTATATTTTGCTAGTACATACAGAGCAACATTACTGCGAGATTCAACGTCCATATAATTTATCGCCATATCAAATATATTTTTAAATTACGCAACAGTGACGAAAAAAGCGACACTTATCTATGCATCAAAGTCGCAACAAGAGACGTCCCTAGAAGCGAAGCGTGAAAATGTCGAATTTCACTTTGTTGCCACACTGTATCCGTTTTTCGCGCAACGGTTCGCAATCGCTAATTAATTAATTTGCAATCGACGCTTTTAAAACAATAAAACGCTAAACGATACACAACCAGATTGTAAAAAGTCGAGTTATAAAGCCACTTGACTTCCGGAAAATTACGCGACGCTATTCCCGGTTAGCTTTTTCGAAACGATCCGACTTACGCACTGATGAAAATATGAAATTTGATTGATTAATTTCCGCGTATGCGTAACGCGGAAATACGTATAAGGGACTTATGCGCATATGCATATATGTAATTTATAAATAAACATTTTGCTTAGCAATACGTTACATATTACTAATTTTAATTAATGAAATATAGAGTACATACATATGTATATATTAAACGATTTTAATGAAAAATATCATCCTAGTATAATAATATCAAAACGATTCTTATGCTAATACGCCTTAGTCATATAACAGATCATCATGAGTCAGACTATTCGTTTATTTTCTTTGTGTTGTCTTATGTTTATGTATATGTTACCTTGATTTATAACGCATCAAAAAAAATCTGCAATAAAATGATCATATCAGTTTTTTTGAATTGATTAATATTATAAGCAATTATGTTGTTTTAATAAATAGCATAAATTAATGTTAAATTGCTTGTTTTATATATGTTTTTTTACTATTTATTTATTATAACTCTCTTGAGTAAAATAGTTATTTTTTATTTTATTTTATTAATTTATTATTATATTATTAAACCATCATATAATTTTTGTAATGAGAACGGAAACTGTTATTAGTGCTGTAAAATAATTATATAAGTGAATGTTGATCCTTTACAATTTCAATTACGTTCTTTAAAAATATAATGAATTGAGCTATAAACTGTATTGGCAAAATATTAGATAATTCCATAGTAGTAAATTAGTGAAAGTGAAGGAATAAATAGGAAAAAAATGATTTTTATACACAGCCATCTTGTTGAATTTTATTGGTACTTGTATGTAACACAATAAAGGATCAGCGTATCAAATATTTTTAGAAGGAAGATTGTTCAAACGATTCTTATTGCTTTAAATACCATTCATAAATAGTTAAATGAATAATTGCTCATAAATGTTGGCAATTTAAGTCAAAATCTGCCGTGTTTGTTTTCATTTTCATTCATTATCCTCGAAAAAAATGTTTTGACTCTTGAATTCTTGAAAAATTCGACATTATGAAATTGTGCATTATGAAATTAAAAAATTATGAAATTAAAAAATTGTGAAATTATGAAATTAAAAAATTGTGAAATTATGAAATTAAAAAATTGTGCATTATGAAATTAAAAAATTGTGCATTATGAAATTAAAAAATTCGACATTATGAAATTGTGCATTATGAAATTCTTAAACCTTACTAAACAATAACAACAAGCTTCTATTGTGATCAAGGAAGTAAAAAAAGGCATACACTTGTTAATATAAGTCAAATAGTTAAATAATACGACAATGCACATCCTCACATGGCGAAATTGACTCTCAATACATTCCAAAATCTTTGCTAAAAAGTTTTTTTTTGTCTAACATATTCTCCAGACCTTTAATTTATATTGGTGTAACACTTCCTAGACGAAAACACTATTAAAAATTCAGTCGATGTGAAAAGGGGGCTCTCTGTATATTTTAAATTAAAGTCGCCAACTTTTTATGACAATGAAATAAAATACCTACAATATACCGCATTAAAAAATAAATGTTGTTCAAAATAAAAAAAATCTGAAAATAGTTATTTAGTCAGAAACAGTCTGTGATTGAAACACGATGTTCGTAGTAAATTACTATATATAATATATAACATTTATTCTACGAGGGGTGATGTATTATTTATTTATTTTTCTTTTCATTTGCAGACAGATTTTTCTTGGTTTTTTGAGCTCCTATGCATTATGGTGTCGACAAAAGATTTAATTATCCTTTTTATATGAATAGAACTAAATCATAATGGAGTGCAGTCTACTATAAATATCAATTTGAGACTTGACGAGGGTGCTGTTAGTCAGAGCACGGTAAGACGTTTCATTTGAAAAAATTCTTACTGGCGATATTAATCCATGAAAGACACCCTTCTGATTTTGATGAAAAAATGTTGCGAAACACTATTTAAGCTAATCCATAACCAACTGTCCAGACACGCATAATACTTTTCACAAAAGGTTTTTTCTGCAACCGTTTCACGACAATTGGATGCCATAGAAGTGAAAAAAAATGGATAAATGGGTACCGCACGAACTGACTGAACGGCAAAAACAGCCACGTTTTAAAGTACATATATTATTTGTTAGTTTTAAAAACAATAGGAGCAGTGAGAAATGTAAATGAAAAATAATGAGAAAAGTATTCTCTACATTAAAATTCTGTAAATTAATATTATGCATCTGTAGATTTTATAAATGGCTGGTATTGATATTCTATTTCTTTTAAATCAATACGAATAATATTTTATTTTAAGTCTGTCTAAAGTAATTTATAATACAGAGCTGGAGTTGCTGTAATGATGCAGGAACTACAACTTGGTATGATAAAATAAACAGCACCTAATGAATATTTTTGATAATAAAAATAATGAAAACGAAACTTTTAATAAAAATAATTATTTAAAGCTTAGAATATTTATGTTTTTTGCATATATGATATATAATCAATAAAGTACCATCTTTGGTATTGATTGTAGAAATTGTTTTGCTGTCATGTATGTTTTTTTTTTATTTTAAGAAATTTAATTCTAATTACTTTTTTAATGCAAGCTCATTAATCTCACTTTTCAAATAACATATTCTACATGCATATATTTATAATGCAATTTTTTCACGTCTTTCAACATTCACCATTGAATTAGCCCGCGACAAATAATACAAACGACTCGTTACTTTCTCACACGCCGTTTCGGTTTTCCGGTTATCATTCGTTGTGTTTAAACTCGAGCGGACGAGATTATCTCGAAACCGGTTCGAAAGTGTCGCGAAAATACACACAGCCTGTCTAGTCTAGAGAGAGGGATAGAAATGGGTTATATATTTTTCTCTAATTGGCCCATTTGTCTTGCCGAATGGGAAAACTAGCGCTGCAAAAGTGGGACGCGGTTAAATGGTTAAAAAACCATATCAATTTAAACCGAGATTCGATTCAGTTTATTACGTGCAGTGTTATTTATTTTATTACATACAATCTATGTAATATATTAATAAATATGCAATCGAAACGAGTACGATGCTATGACTTGAATTTACAATGTAATCGACTGTAGATCTCTTTCGTTTTGCATTTAACGACTTTGTCGAAATATACGAGTCTCTAAACGAATATAGTTTGAAGTATTCACATAAATTTTGCACTTTATGCTAGGTGTATTCTGTCAAAGAAATGCATAAAACTTATTGCATATATATTAAATAATCCTTATACAACCGCGGTGGTTAATGTCGGTGTAATAATTTATACAAGACGTGTAATTATATATGTAAATATTGAAACCATTATGTTGTGTTTTATAATTAGTTCGCCTAGACGCGAGAATATTCTTTACACCGCTTTTAACGTGGTAATTTCATAGGCTTTTTAAATAATAGTTATGTTGTGCTTAATCGTGCAGTTCAAGTTTAGTTAATTATTAAAAAGTTAAAGACTTGCTTAAAAGAAAAACAACGACTGCTTAAAAAAATGTTGATACAATCGTCAATTCAAGTTCAAGTTACTTAAAATGGTTTAATTTTCGTCGCATGTGAAAAAATGCTTAGGCAACCATAATATTGGTTGAAATATCGCTGTTTTTTGGTAAAACATAATGTCCAAGCAATTTGAGAAAATTATACTCTTACAACACATGCGTTAATTGCGTGTATTTATTTATTTAATTTGGTTTTCAATATATAATAATAATTGACTTAAGTTTTGTTGTAATAATAGGAAAGTATGATCTAGTTATTATTTCCGTAGTTTGTTTTTTTATTTATTATAATAAACTAGATTTTTCATTGTGTACATATTGTATAAATATTATTCTTATTATATTTTATCTCTAAGCTTAAAGAATAATATTTTCTAATTAACTTTTTTATATTATGTAATATTTTTATCGTTTTGTAACTTTACTCACAATTATAGTAAAAAATGTGTGTCATTTATTAATGATTCTCGGTATATTTACATATGTGTAAGTATTTAGACTGTTAAATGTCATAAGCAAATATATTATTGATATTTTCCTTTAATACAAGTTTGTCATTGAAAGGTCAATTTACAAGTATATATGATTATGCTATAATAAAATCATTTTTTTAACAGATAAAAAATATGGAAACTAACACTTAAATATGAGATTAAATCAGTAAAATATACAATGAACATATTATCTATTATATGCATATATTTTTCTTTAAAAAAATAAACGTTCGTTTACTTGGACCTTGAATCTTGAAAGCGTGTGTTTTTGATGCTTTGATATTTTTTATTTTTGTAGATGAATATATAAAAAGATACATACATTAACTAATTTTGCATATTTGAAAGTTCGTTTCTATGATCACTTTTAAGTAAATTTCTTAATATGTACAGATATCGACTATCACAAATCAACCCTTAGTTGCGATATCTGTATCTGTATATGTACACATATACTTATACGTATATGTATATATTTATCTAACTATTGTACATATTTTTTACCTATTTGTTATTCGAATATTTGGTAAACTATTGGTTCATATTTGTTGTGAAATATGTAAAAAAAAATATTTTCTAGACGAATTTTGTAACGTTAAAAATGTATCGTATATTTTCAACAACGCAGGTAGTAATTTTTACCATTGTTGTTATTTATAAAAGCTAAAAGCAGACAAATAAGCAGTCTTATGCAAAATAATTAAAAAAAAAAACAATTTTCAATTAATGAAATTTTAAAAATTACTCATATTTTCGAGTTAATATTACGCAGCTGTGCACTTTATGAATGAATGGTATTGATATTTTTACTTTTTTAAATTAATCTTATTTAAAATAATATTAAACTTAAAGTCTGTCTAAAGTAATTTATTATTTTGAAACTTCGTACTTATTTAAAGCTTAGAACATTTACAATTACAACTTTTTAATTTAAAATAAATTAAGCTTTATTTGCGATAATACAGTCAGTTCGAGAGCTATCCATTTCATCATTATTCATAATTGAGAAAGAGATGGCAAGTTTGGGTTTATACTATTGCTCGTGTTTATATTAGGAACAAATTTATAAAAAATAAAATCATTATTATATTTTTTTATATTTATCAATCAATTGGAGTATATCGAACGTATATCCGTATCGTGTGCTTTTGAGCTAATAGTACTTGCCATCTCTTATGAATAATGATGAACTGACTGTGTTAACGCAAATATAGTATAGTCTTGCTACTTTTTATTGTAAATATAAATATATGTATATGAATAGATTAGAATATTCGAATATTTTATTGTTTATATTTTTAAACTCTATAGCATACATATTTTTATTAAAGATTAAATTATATTATTTAAAATTACAAAAAAATATATCATATATGTAATATACATAATATATGTATATACTATATGGAATAAAACGACATTTTTGGACAAGATAACTATTGCAGTATTTGTCATATCGATATGAAAATTGTCCTTAAAATAGATCTAGTTATTATCTACGCTAAGTTAGTTAGCCAGATTGATCCATTAAATGCTTTCAAAATAGCGGTTAGTGAAAAATATTATAAAAAGCATAATTCATAAAAAAGTAAAAAGGTTTAAAACGTTCCAGAATAATAAATAGCTGAGAAAAAGTTAATATTTTTTGTCATTTGTGTGGGTTGTTGAGGACATGATAACTACCGTAGTTTTAATCAAATTAACATAAAACCCATACAAAAAATATACCTTAAAGATAATTTGGTTAAATTTGTTAGCCAATTTAATCTGCAATCTTGTTTTGATAAAAAGATAAAATAATAAAGAGATTTACACTTTTACAAATTTACATTTTTTTATACAGAAAGCAAGCTAATTCTTGCTGCTCTTGTCAGAAGAGTTTTTAAAATTTGTGCATGGATATAATTATGTTATTATTATATAAGAGTTAATTTAATACTAATATTATTGATAATATGAAATAATCAACAGTTATATTAAAAAATAAACGCGTGAGATTCTAATATTTTTTATATTTTAATACAACATATTTAGAACCATTATTTAGAATCTATAAATTTTACAGTATACATAAAAATATTACATAATTTGAGTGCATTAAATAATAAGTATCGTCATCAAATAATAAGTTTAAGCATATTTTTTTAAGCTAATTATTTAACAACGTACTTTCATTTTAACGTTTTTGAAATTATAAACTAAATAAAATATATAATATATCAGATCAAAGTTTAATCTTATTATGGACTCAAAATTTTATCATATACCTACACACAGAGAGATGTACATAAACATATCCAAACGTGATCAATAAATTATATATCGTATGTGTCTGAATTTTGATAGTGTAAATTTTACAATTCAATACCACTCTATACTTGAAATGTGAGTTGGTTCCGTAATTTATATGTTTATAGATTCTTATGTTATGTTTAGCTTTTTTATTCTCACATGGTTTTAAAATAAATCTATTGACATGATATATTTGAAAGTATTTCAAACCGAATTGATTTTCTTTTGTTATAAACAGTTAATATATTTATAAAAATGTATAATAATAAAAAGGTTTAAATCCTAACCTTAAAACGTTAGCACAACCGACGCCGTATAAACACGCTGCGATCAAAACCGTTTATCTCCTCGTTTAGTTCTTCATGTGCGTTGTTCTTCGTCGTTGAACTATCGTCGTTATACTTTACAATTGATTTTGAAATATTTATTTGTATGTACTGTTTTTGTGCGTGGCCACGAGCCGTACTACTCCGTCTGTATCGCGGTTCTAACTGACTTGTCAACTGTTTTGTTGTGCTCCCTCTTCGCTGCTGGCTGTTATGCCCCTACCACACACCTGTTCTGTCCCTACCTCACCTGTTCTCGACTGTGGCACATCACCAGGATCAGGTAATTACGATTCACTACTTTTTACGTCACACACATATGTAATGTTGTTAGCGATACTTTTGTTGCGGTGCTGCAGAATCAACAGAGGCCAAAAGTCTAGACGTGTTTGCATATTGTGCTAGTGAGGCATTTGAGTGCATAATGTTACTTGCAGTCAATTCGATTCAATTGAGTTAAAGCTAAATTTACATATGCCTAGGAATGGCTTCGTTCTCCAGTTTTGTCCCAATCCATCGCATTGTTGATAGTAACAAATTCACGACAATAGTCAAAGTGAATGAATACGTCGTACCTGCATACATGATGTATTGTTAGGATGTAATTTTAACTTTGATGACCTTACTCTTGACTCTTATCTGTATAAATGTAAAATGCCCGTTATTTAATATTTTTTACGGCACTATGAATACAACATCTGTTGCAAAAAAAACTCATTTCATGACACTTTCATTTAGTTCATACTTTGCTGCAATAAAATAAAATAAAGTACCACAAAAAATGAACTTTTGAGTTGGAATCACATTTATTTACTATTTAACAATGTTATGTTAGAAATATATTTTTTTAAACAACTGTTGTCATTACAAAATAAAAAAGTAATAAATAAGAGTTAATTTCAGACCACTTGTATTCATTTCAAAGTATTTTGCCTTCAGCAATTATTTATGAGATGCAAGAATTTTAATTAAAGACGATTAAAGGGCGTTTATATCTGTGAGGATGTTTTTTATGTATCAGTATAAATTGCTAATATTTAAAAATATTTTAAAATCTGGTTGTATATATTAGTTAGCTGTAATAAACGTAATAATACAGATACAAAGATATAATGGTATAAGTATATCTGAGAGAATAGGTTCGAATCCCATATTGATTTTAGTGTTTTACAATTTCTATTATGTCTGAGAGATCAAAATTAATAATTATTATATAAATATAATTTCAATCGATCATCACAGATTCAATTTTCTTAGTTTTTCTAATATCATAGGTAAATATCGTGATGAATTATTAAAAAAATTGATAGATATATTTATAAACAGATTCAGTATGATGTCTCACAGAGCACCAACTATTTGTCCTTCGACAATTGCTCCCCCAGAAATTGGTCCTCCAGTATTTATATTCGTAACTACAATTATTATATTTATGTAGGAATAGAGCAAATTAATAAAAATATTGCTTTCGTACGAAATTACATATATTTCCAGATAATTAAGAATGTTTTCATATTTACAGTAAATCATTTTTAATTTATACTTTTAAAAGTTTAGTTCAGTTTTTAAGTTAAATTTTATTTGCATTTAAATATAATTACCTGTAATATAATATTAGTGTAAATAATTATGGATCTATTTAAAATATAATTTTATATTAATTCCATAACTGAAAAAATATAAATGTGTAGTAAATAGAAAAATAAAACACATGAGAGATTATTTTACTTTTTTCTAAAATAAAACATTAGTTATTTTTATTATTATGCCAAATGAGCAATTATCTGGAATTATATGTAATTTTGTACGAGAGAAATAATTTTATAAATTTGTTTCCATAATATTATATATTTATAATCTTTACTGATGATTGTTTTTATGAATATAAATTCTTGAAAAAACTTTGGCGGATAAATGTGTAAGGGGTCAACTGTCCGGGGAAGCAATTGATGTTGGTCAATTGTAGGGGGACCAATCGTCAGGGAACCGGGTCTCACTATCTTCCTAATAATTTTTTATTGTGTTAATTATTGAATTTTCCTAGTTTTTCCTAATCTCACGAATGAATAATAAAAAAATAAAATCAAGCTAGTTTATAATTAATAAAATATATGTCATAAAACAGACTTTGATTTCAGTTTGGTGTCCCACTACTTAGTAGTTGTTGATTGTGTTATTATTATAATACAGTTATGTTTATAAATCTTATTTTTTTAGGAATATTAGTTTATAAATGCTCCAATAATGCAAACACGTCTCAACATTTGGTCTACTTTTGTATATTTATATTCATATAAATAGCATCGTTGTTATTTATATTGTGATATGAAGTAATAAATTGATCGATTTTACATACTAAACGATTAGCTAGCCAGATAGATAAATCCATCATATAGCTAGGCTCACAGTATATACTATAACATCTGCCATTTTATACCTAACTTCATATTATATAAATAAAAATATAGCTTAGTATTTTTAAATAACATATAACATAGCGATTAATAACCCCATAGATTTTCAAAATTAACGACCTGCGATTTATATAATTATAGTTTTAATTATCCAAGTAGTATATATATAACATATTATGCATTTATATAAATTATTGATTAATTAAACAAAGCTTATGATTTTTACTTAGTGTGTATAGTATTCGTTTATATATAATGAATATTTGCATTTGATGCTTTTGATTTATTTTTTAATTATTAAAAAAATATTCATTCGGGAACCTTATGATCTTATGGAATGCTGTCCGATCGTAAAGTTCACGATGATTTTTTTTTAAATTTATTTATTTTTAATTATTTCTCGCCATCGCTTTTTTCTTCTATATATATGGGGTTGTGTTCCCTGTTTTTTTTTTAATTTGGAAAATCTTTTCGATTGAACGAGGCGCGATGGTCAGATAGCGTAATGTGCTCCCCACGCGGATTTGTCGTCCGCGGAGGGTCGTCTGAATAGTTCTAAAGGTCGGGGTCGGGGTGTGATGGTTTCAGTGCGGCTACCTCGAAGGGCTGCGGTCGTCACTCGGTGGATGGACGCAGAAAGTCAAGTCATGGTACTGGGGAAGGCCTCTCGTAAGTCTCCCTCTTCCTCACGCCGGTGAAAGATAACAAAACATCGATTATTCGCACTTTAATCTTTCTAAAATGCACGCCGAATAGTTGAACGTTTCTGACTTTATGTTCCGTTTGTTTGTTCTTTTTTTATTTATTTATTTTTTCAATTTATTTTATTTTATTTATTTTTCAATAATTGAGCTTCAAAATGTTGCGCTGCGTTTATTTCGATAGACCGTTTCGTTGTTGTACTTTCAAAAAGCATTGAATAAAAATAACTTATAATAATATCGAAACAGTCCATTAATTAAACGCTCGCATCTAGATTGTCCAGTAGTTTTTCTTTAATAAATATTAATAGGACAAAACGATGGTTCTATAAATCTACATTTTAAATCTTATATATATATTTGATATTTAAAAATTAACGATTTTTAAAATAAAGCATGAATTTGATCTGAATCACTTTTCAAAAATCATCACCTCACTGCATTTTAGCATATTTTTTTTAAAACATTTATTTTATCTTTTATCTTATTTAAGCTTTTATTAGCAAAATTGTATAAAAACAATATTTATTGTACGCTTTTAATTTTTAAAATTTATATTTTATTTTAATCGATCGATTAAAGACGTTCAATAAAAACAAATATTAATTTGTTATTTATCGTCATTACTGATTTTCATCATTGTTATCAACATATTTTCATGGACGTGCAAGAATTTATAATAACATACTCTTCTTTATAATTATGCTATAAACGTGTAATTAATAAATAATTATGGAAATCAATCATTATGAATTTATTTAATGTTCACTCGTGATAAATGATCACATCGTAGTACCATTGTGTACCATTGCAAATTATAATACTTTCATACATAAATTTTAATATTGAAAGTATATAATATATAACGTTATAAATTTATAATATATTATAAGGCAATAACATCTTAACTATTACATTAAATCCAGAGCCAAAATACTGACTTTCGAATTAGATCATTATTATTTCGCGTCTTAATTTTTTAATTATTAAAGCAATATTAATAAAACAATTAACAAATAATAATAATAATGCATTGTTAAAGTAAATGATTGACATAAGTACGTCTATGAATTTTGATAATGATGTTATTGAACGCTTATGATGAAGAAGTGTGTAGTCTTCTTGTTTGTCGTGTGAATTTAGTTTTTCTTTCCGTTCATCTTGAATTAACATACAAAATCAAACCTAAATAACACAATAGAGAATAGAGTACAGAGCGTGCCTCATGAGAGACTTTCTTTTGAAGCAAAGATTTTACTTTCTCCAGTCCACATACACACACAAAAGCACGGGATGCCGACCGCGCCTCTCAACACCTTCTCTTCATTGAATCAAACCTTTATTATTTTTTTGTGTACTTAAGAACACCAATTGTTGATTAGTTAGGGTAATGCCATCGTGGGAAAAAATGCGGTCGTCATTATTTAATTTGATTTTATTTGATTGATTTACTTTATCGTTATTGATTGTATTATAACTCTTTTGCAAGTTTATTTGTTTGTTAGCAAAATATACAGCACACATAGTTTTGATCAAACACCCAAATATTATTTAAAGCATGTTAGATATTACATTATTTTAAAATATCAGTATGAAATGTTCGTCTTATTCATCTTTATATAAATACATTAAATTTGTGAGGCACGAATATTGAAACAAATATAAATGTAAAAATCTCAGTTATTTATATTTTATTTCTAAGAAATATATTTTACGCAACATTGTTGGATAGTGGATAGTTTTAACTTGTTCTTATTGATTGGCTTAAATTAGTACACACGGGTTGATCCAATTCGAGTTTCCTATGTTGGCAGTAATGTAAATCAGGCAGCTGTCAATAATCACGCGCGTTAAAAGTGTCAAATGTTAAAATTGCTTAATTGTTCTACAGAAATAACAATTCTGTAAGAACTATGTATCAAAATTTATGGGAAGATTATGGTCAATTTAATCTCGCTACTGAGCTAACAATTGGCAACTTAGTGAAAAAATTTGAAAAATACGTTGAAGATAGGGTAAGGCCTGTGCATTATCGTGGAGAATATTGCTGCTGTAAGTAAAAATGTGGTTGAAGACTCGGAATTGTCGATTCGTCGGCGTTTGTAGTTTTTTTTATGGCTCCCTTTGTCATATTTTGCATCTGGACTTACACCTACACCCGTATAAAATTTACATAGCACCAGAACTAAAGACCGGAAACCATAGACAGCAAAGAATTTACGCAGATTGGGTGCTAGAGCACCAAGAAGTTGATGCTGATTTTTCAAAGAAAATCTTCTTATCTGATGAAGCACATTTCCACTTCTATGTGTATGTTAATAAGCAAAATTACTGCATATGGGGCGAGAAAAATTCTCATGTGATTTACAAAAGATCATTAAATGCGCACCAAAAAGTGACTTTTTGGTGCACATTGTGGTCAGGCGGCGTTATTGGCTCTTACTTTTTTGAAAACTATGAAGATCGGACTATAACAGTCAACAGTGAGTGCTATAGACGCATAATAACCGATTATTTTTGGCACGAAATCAAAGATATGATGATGATGTGGAAGACATTTGGTTTCAACAAGATGACGCAACGTTGCAACGTTGGGTGTTTTGCGTGAAAAGTTCTCATAAGAGCGCATTATTTCACGTTTTGGTAACGTCAACTGACCGTCAAGATCATGCGATTTAATTCCATTGAATTTTTTGTGGTGTTACGCTGAGTCGTGTCTACGCCGACAAACCCGAAACATTGGAGCACATAAAAACCAACATCCGCCAAATTATAGCCGAAATGCCGTGCAAAATATATGAAAAAGTCATCGAAAGGATTAACTGCTGAAAAAGGTGCAGATGTGGTCATTTAATTTATATTAATTTTCGTAATGAACGAAATACGTTAAATTATTGATTAATAAAAACATGAAGAAATCTTTAAATTGTTATATTTTTAAGTTCGGGAACTAAAGTTGGATCATCCTTTATATTTATTACAATATCCTTCAAATAAAATCAAAAACAGTTCAGACCAAACATGCATCGAGTTCTATGAGATTTTTTCGCTAATTTTTCACGAGGAAAAGTCAAATAAAAATATGATTAAAGTGAGTGTAAGGCATTGAGATAACCAGCACTCGTTAATTAGTTGCATAAAGCTCAAGATTTTGTTTCGATCCTTACGGTGAAAAACAAGTCCGGTGATGTACATTTAGTGTACATATCAAAATATGTTAGAACTAATGATTTAAAATTTAAAAATACGAATATTTTATTAATAGTCAAAGCCGTAACTTAACAATTATTGTATATATTATGTAAGTGTTGAAAACTCTTGTCGTGTCACCTGGAGGCCATGTGTGCCAGGTGTATTAAATCCTTTAAGACTTGTTTTAAATAATAATTTGACATAAGTCAAAAAAAGTAAATCAAGCTTTGTTTTAAACTGAGGCTAGATCCAACCTCCTACCTGGACTGTCGCGAGTGACAAATAAACTGACATGAAAGTATTGATCACTTGGTGAGGGAATGAGGTAGTGGTTAGTTTTGAGCCTAAAAAACTCTCACGAAAAGAATGAAATACGTGTATGAAAAACAAAATCAATTGCGATTTATATTAATGCTGAAACAATAAAAATGTCACTTTTTATTATAGGGGTCAAACATCGACCCACCTCTCATAGGCCTCAAACGACTTAAGATTTCCCCTTGACATCACTAGTTGACGATGCTGACAGTGCCCTCTAAGTCAAACTCCAATGGTGAAAATAATTCTGCAAGTTGACTAGATACTCCGTATAATGAGGCAATAGTGCGAAGAGTAGCCGATAGCTAATATTGACTTTATGAATCAAACATGCAACACAGCAGAAGCTTAAAATGGTCGCCGAATTTACAAAATGCACAGAGCAAAGTTTATAAACAGCCCAGATAAAACATAAAATCCATGGAAAGGTGAAAGAAAATCGTCGAGTAACATTGATTCATGCATCAGCACAGCACATCAAAATATTCTGCAGTTTTTTTCAGAATTAAAAGAACCACGCATTGATGTCTTCCAGGCACTTTTGTAGTGCTTTTATGCAAACTATAAACAAAGAAAACAGAAAAATCAGTATCCAATTATCTATGCTCGAAGGAAACATTGTTATCAGTACGACATCCAGATCTCAATAATAATATTTTACCTGATAACCGATGCCCGGAGATATACTGTGGCAACGATCCAAGATCTGCATTTAGAGTTTTGAAAATCACTTATGAAATACTCGCAAGATCCCGCCATAGTGATTTAAATATCTTTGGACCGTTCAAAAGCGGAGATGGGAGAAAATATGTTCAGTTCAATAAAGAGGTGCAACAGACGATGCACAAATAACTACGAACAGATTTTTTATGAAGTTATCTATGCATTTTCTAAGATTTGGAAATCTATATTTAATGCCATGGAGACTGTCGTAAAATTAATTATGTTTGCTCAATAAATTATGGAATAAAAATATATTGAAGGTTTTTAGTTGACTCATCCTCGTATCTTATCAATTGCTAGATTTTTGGTACTCTTAAGTCTTAATACAATCCTTTGTTTTGTTTATGATGGTGTTTGGAAGGTTAGGTGTATTGGTTTTTATATTCAATATGTTCTTATAAAATACAAATAATACAGAATAACTGAGATATTCACATTGTTTTATAGCAATATTCATGGCTCAACTGTAATAAGCAAACCAAGATTTAGATTTAAACATAAACTCTAGAAATTAGTTAAATTACATTTGTGAAATAGTTATTATAAAGTTCATATAATTCAAATTTATTGTAGATTAGTTCACAATAGCCTTATTGTAAATCACAAAGTTTTGCTTATAGTTGTATGCACATTTATCACAATAGAATGTCATACAATTGTTTTGTTTTACTATATATAAACTCGATACATATAAAAACATATGTATGTATATAGTATTTATTCTCGTTTTATGTAAATGTATGATCAATAGTTAAGTTGTAATGAAATGTGTTTCCAGGAGTTGGCGCATAAACTTTCAAGAAGCTTCGATATGAAAGAAGAAGGAGGCGCGCTACTCGGAGAAGGTGCTAATACGATGCGTAGACATCAGTCTATGCAACGGCTACCACTGGGTGCTCCAGAACTTCATCCGGCTAGGGTGATTCCTGACCATCATGGAAACTTACATATAACTGTCAAGAAGACTAAACCTATACTTGGGATAGCGATAGAAGGAGGCGCAAACACCAAGCATCCTTTACCTAGAATTATTAACATACATGTGAGTGAATATTTTTAATCCTATTCAAATCTTGTGTACCGTGCTATGTTTCCAGTTCTATTTGTTGAATTATTTTTATCTTTTAGCACAAATAAATTGTGATGTAAGCATTAATCCTACAAGTTAATTAATGTTGCATGAGTGATTCTCCTTATGAATTATTATTGTGAATTGAAGTCATTTAAAAAAAAGACTGCTAGAAATCAATGGGATTCTGAGAATTAACACATTCTCCATTTTAAATGTACCTCAATTGCATGTGTGATCAATGTCTTCACAACCAAAAAAATTTTAGTGAAATTAAATTCCAAAGCAGCATAATAGGACTGCTATACTAACCTTTGGGTTAGCTTGTTGTGTGATAATCCACTTTGATACAAGAAATATAAGGACAACTGGGTAACTATTAACTTTTTTGTACCAGTTTACCAATAATATGTTTAAATACATATTTAATAGGGTCATATTATGGTTTATAAGTATTTAGTTTTTATAACTGACTTCTTTTATAATATAATATATTTACCTGCCAGTACATATAGTTGTTTAGGACGCTCCGCTCTTCATGTTGCAACAAAAATTGTATAGGAGAAAAACATTTATATCTTAAATCAATTCGTGTAGGTAGTCGTATGGGAGAAAAGCATTTATATCTTAAATCAATTCGTGTCACATTAAGGGACTGATTCGTATTGTCATTATGAAATGGCGAATCGAGAATCAAATTAAATATGGCAGTTAAGATAGTTATATGACTTACAAATGATTTTAATGCCTTCTCAGCCAACTTACAAGATTTTGTTGAATCA